>NW_025321341.1:0-30356 GCF_019176455.1 Solea senegalensis
ATGACTCATTGTAGACATGCATGACTCATTGTAGACACGTATGACTCATTATAGACACGTATGACTCATTATAGACACGCATGACTCATATTATTATATAATTATATATATTATATATATATAATACAGATACAATGACTGTGTGACTTTAATATAAATTCAATTCAATTCAATTCAATTTTATTTGTATAGCGCCAAATCATAACATACATTTTCTCAAGGCACTGTACATAGACAACATCAAAGAGAGCAGAGACCCCCAACAGTTCACACAATGAGCAAACACTAGGCATCAGTGGAGAGAAAAAACTCCCTCTTAACAGAAGAAGAAATCTCTGACAGAACCAGGCTCAGAGATGTGCGGTCATCTGCCTCGACCGGTTGGGGTGAAAGGAAAAATGGGGGATAGTGGAGAGGTGGGGGACAGAAAATGGGGGGAGAGAAAGGACAAGAGGGAGATGAGGGAGAGACAGAGGAGAGAGAGGGAGACCAGCAGCAGATACACAACAACTGTATCAGGTTACAAATTTATACAGTTACTGATATCGACTTTTTAATTTACAAAATAATAATAATGGTGACGATGAGCGTAGCCTCGGAAACTGGATCTTGATCCTGCAACCTGCATGATGAGAATACAGAGAGAGAGAGAGGGAAGGAAGGAAAGACACAAACTAGGGAGAGAAAGAGACAAGGTTAATGACATATAAAAAGTCATAATCAAATGCTGAGTGTGAGAGAGTGAATGTGCGTGTACCACCGGAAAATCCCCCAGCAGTTTTAGTTCTATAGCAGCATAACTAAGAGATGGTTTAGGTTTCCCTGAACCAGCTCTAACTATAAGCTTTATCAAAAAGGAAAGTTTTAAGTTTAACTTTAAATACAGAGAGAATGTCCGCCTCCCGAACTATCATTGGAAGCTGGTTCCACAGGAGAGGAGCCTGGTAGCTAAAGGCTCTGCCTCCCATTCTACTCTTACAGACTCTGGGAACCACAAGTAAACCTGTATTTTGTGACCTAAGTGGTCTGTTAGGATGATAGGGTAAGACTAGGTCTTTCAGGTATGAAGAGGCCTGACCATTAAGTGCATTGTACGTGAGAAGGAGGATTTTAAATTTAATTCTAAACTGTATGGGGAGCCAGTGTAGAGAAGCTAACACTGGAGTTATATGGTCTCTCTTTCCAGTTCCTGTCAGAACTCGTGCTGCAGCATTTTGAATTAACTGAAGGATTCTAACAGACTTGTTAGAACATCCTGCTAATAAGGAGTTACAGTAATCTAATCTAGATGTAACAAAAGCATGAACTAGTTTTTCAGCATCCTGTAAAGACAGAATGTTTCTAATTTTCATAATGTTCCGCAGGTGGAAGAAGGCTGTTCTGAAATTAGTTTTATGTGTGAATCAAATGACATTTCCTGGTCAAAAGTAACTCCAAGGTTCCTCACAGTGGAACTGGAAGCCAGGGTGATGTCATCTAAAGTGACAATGTGGGCAGAAAGTTTTTCTCTGAGGTGTTTAGGGCCGAGTATAAAAGTTTAAAAGTAGAAAGTTACAGGTCATCCAGGACTTAATGTCTCTGAGACATTCCTGGAGTTGAACAACCTGATTTATTTCATCCGGCCTCATCGATAGATATAGCTGTGTGTCATCTGCATAACAATGAAAGTGTATGGTATGCTTTCTAATAATGTTCCCTAGAGGAAGCATATATAAGGTAAAAAGTATAGGCCCAAGCACTGAGCCTTGTGGAACTCCACAATTAACTTGTGTTTGTAATGAGGCTTTATCATTAACGTGAACAAACTGGAATCTATCAGATAAGTATGATTTAAACCAGCAGAGGGCAGCACCTGTGATACCAAGAGTCTGCTCCAATCTCTGCAGTAGAATATCATGATCAATGGTGTCAAATGCAGCACTAAGATCTAACAGGACAAGTAAAGAAACTAGACCATTATCTGACGCCAAGAGAAGATCATTACTAACTTTAACTAGTGCCGTTTCTGTGCTATGGTTTAATCTAAAACCTGACTGAAAATCTTCAAACAGGCCATTAATGCGCAGATATTCACATAATTGATTGGCAACAGCCTTTTCTAAGATTTTAGAGACAAAGGGAAGATTAGATATAGGTCGGTAATTAGCTAAAATATCTGGGTCAAGGGTCGCTTTTTTTAGAAGGGGTTTAATAACTGCTACTTTAAACGTTTGGGGCACATATCCAGTTAATAAGGATAGATTAATTTGAGTTAATATAGAGTTGTTAATTAAAGGAAACACATCTTTAAACAGTTTGGTGGGGATAGGATCTAACTGACAGGTTGATGGCTTAGATGTAGAAACTAACGATGTTAACTCAGGGAGATCTATAGGGGAGAAACTGTCTAACTGTGCACCTGGTGCTTCTAAAGCTTTTGTGCTAGAGGGTGAGTCAGTCCCAATATGAGGGAGGAAATTATCAATTTTTTCTCTAATTGATGTTATTTTATTCACAAAAAAGTTCATAAAGTCATCACTGCTCAGTGTTAAAGGAATAGATGGTTCAGTGGAGCTGTGGCTCTGTGTCAGCCTGGCTACAGTGCTGAAAAGAAATCTATGATTATTCTTATTTTCTTCAATTAGAGAAGAATAATAGGCAACTCTAGCTTTGTGTAGGGCTTTTTTGTAAGCTACAAAACCATCTTTCCAGGCTATATGAAGTTCCTCTAGGTTACTGGAACGCCATTTTCTTTCTAATCTACGTAACGTCTGTTTAAGAGCACGAGTATTGGAGTTAAACCATGGTGCTCGTCTCATCTGATTCACCACTTTCTTTTTCAGAGGGGCAACACATCTAATGTAGTACGCAGTGAGGCTGCTGTACTATCAACAAGGTTATCTATGAGGGCGGGAGTAAAATCACAAAAGGTACCTTCAGATGTACTGACATATGGCACCGAGTTAAATAAAGGTTGCACTGTCTCTTTGAATGTATTCATATTATTATCAGACAGTATTTCTTATTTATGTTATTGTAGTTCATTATTGTACAATTAAATGTGAGTAAATAATGATCAGTAAGGAGAGGGTTTTGAGGAACTATGTTTAAGTGATCAATATCAATACCATAAGTTAAAACAAGGTCGAGGGTGTGATTAAGGCAATGAGTTGGTTTATTAACGTGTTGAATAAAACCTATTGATTCCAACAGCGAGTTAAATGCGCAGCTAAGACTATCACGGTCAACATCTACATGGATGTTGAAATCCCCTACAATTATGATTTGATCTGTTTTAAGCACCAACTCAGATAAGAACTCAGAGAACTCTGATAGGAACTCTGAATAAGGTGCAGGTGGACGATAAACTGTGACTATTATAATTGGTTTCTGTGATTTACAACTAGGATAAGATAGATTAAGAATAAGGCTTTCGAACGATGAATATCCTGGTTTGGGCTTGGGATTGATTAATAATCTAGTATTAAAAATGGCTGCTACTCCTCCTCCTCGGCCTGAGCTTCTAGGAATATGGGTATTAGCATGAGTGGGTGGAGTTGATTCATTTAGACTGACGTAATCGTCTTCATGTAACCAAGTTTCAGTTACACAGAATAAATCAATACAATTGTCGGAGATAAGATCATTTATTAAAACAGATTTTGAGGAGAGAGACCTTATATTTAATAGTCCACATTTGAAAGTGGTATTATTTGACTCTATTTTATTGTTGGTATTAATCTTTATTAAGTTAGAATGTCTAACTCCTCTTCTGTTTGTTATTGATTTATTTACTTTAGTTTTTACTTTAGTAGGTCGAGGGGCAGACACAGTCTCTATGGGGTTTTTAATTGGTGACTGCTCGAAAAGAAGCACAGAGAAGCATGAAAGACTGCAACTCTGTGTCCTGGTCTCAACTCTGGATTGTCATGGGTTAATAAAATGGGCTAATAAAATGCCCTAAGCTGCTAGATAAGAGAGCTGCTCCATCCAAAGTGGGATGGACACCGTCTCTCCTCATGAGACCAGGTTTCCCCCAGAAGTTTTGCCAGTTATCTAAAAACCCAATGTTGTTTTCTGGACACCACCTCGACAGCCAGCGATTGAATGACGACATGCGGCTATACATGTCATCACTGGTTACATTGGGCAAAGGACCAGAGAAGATTACGTTGTCAGACATAGATTGTGCATACCTACACACAGACTTAACATTAACTTTAGTGACCTCCGATTGGCGTAATCGGGTGTCATTACTGCCGACGTGAATAATAACTTTACTGAATTTACGATTATCTGTAGCCAGCAGTTTCAGATAAGACTCTATGTCGCCCGCTCTGGCCCCGGGAAAACACCTGACTGTGGTCGCTGGCGTCGCTATTTTCACGTTCCTCAGGATGGAGTCACCAATTACCAGAGTTGGTTTCTCAGTCTGTGTGTGTGTGTGTGGTGCTGAGAGGGGAAAACTTGTTTGAGGTGTGAACAGGTTGGTGGTGGACAGGACTCTTAGGCTTAACACTATAGTCACCCAGCTGCCCTGTTTGTCTCCCGGCTGCACGGGAGCTGCTGAGGGAGCTAATGCTATGTGGTCCGCACCAACTACTGGGGACTGGCTAACTGATTTAGCTAGCCTCGCCAACAAACATGTGGCACATAACACAGGAGAGATAAGCCATCGCTGCTAAGCTAACTTTACGCTAGCAAAGAAAGAAACACCGTACGTGATCTACGTAAACGATAGAGTTTAAGCAAAAGTAGCGGGTGAAAGTATTATTTTTAGTACTAGTATTAGTAATAAAAACAAGTGATCAGTCGATCGTTTCAGTAGATATAAAAAACGCCGAGAGAGCAGGAGACACACAGTGTAACACCAGTGGAAGCGCAGGAAGTGACACAATACGTCACCGCCCCCGTCAGTCTCTCACAGTGGATGCACACACCACACACCCAAATGAGAGCGACGTGCTGTTAATGAAAGTGAATGCTGGTAAAGGATGATAACAGTAATCCAGCCATTTGCATTATATGGTAGTGAAATATGGGGTCCATTAACAAACCAAGACTTTTCTAATTGGGACAAACATCAAACTGAAACCTTCCACACTGAATTCTGCAAATACATTCATAAGCACAACATGTGTCTTACTGCAGAGACTGAGGGACAGAAGAGAGAGACAGACAGCATTACAGTTTGTCCTGCGACAGAAAAGGACATGCACCATGAAGCACAACATGTGTCTAACTGCAGAGACTGAGGGACAGAAGAGAGAGACAGACAGAGAGACTGAGAGACAGAAGAGAGAGACAGACAGCATTACAGTTTGTCCTGCGACAGAAAAGGACATGCACCATGAAGCACAACATGTGTCTAACTGCAGAGACTGAGGGACAGAAGAGAGAGACAGACAGAGAGACTGAGAGACAGAAGAGAGAGACAGACAGCATTACAGTTTGTCCTGCGACAGAAAAGGACATGCACCATGAAGCACAACATGTGTCTAACTGCAGAGACTGAGGGACAGAAGAGACAGACAGACAGAGAGACTGAGGGACAGAAGAGAGAGACAGACAGCATTACAGTTTGTCCTGCGAGAGAAAAGGACATGCACCGTGAAGCACAATATGTGTCTTACTGCAGAGACTGAGTGACAGAAGAGAGAGAGAGACAGAGAGACTTAGGGACAGAAGAGAGAGACAGAGAGACAGAGGGACAGAAAAGAGAGACTGAGGGACAGAAGAGAGAGACAGACAGAGAGAGACAGACAGAGAGAGAGACAGAATACTAAGGGACAGAAGCGAGAGAGACAGTAGACTGAGGGAGAGAAGAAACAGACAGACAGAGAGAAAGACAGAATACTGAGGGACAGAAGGAGAGAGAGACAATAGACTGAGGGACAGAAGAGAGAGACAGACAGAGAGAGAGACAGAAGACTGGGGGACAGAAGAGAGAGACTGAGGGAGAGAAGAGACAGACAGACAGAGAGAGAGACAGAATACTGAGGGACAGAAGCGAGAGAGAGACAGTGGACTGAGGGACAGAAGAGAGAGACAGAAGACTGTGGGACAGACAGAGAGACAGACAGACAGAGAGAGAGAACACAATGACACACACACCCACACTCACACCTGTGTGGTGTATTGACCCACAGTCATTGCTAACGGTGAGCACCCCCTGCTGTCAGTGGAAACATGGTTATCTAAACATGTATGTTGGATCATTGGCTGTAATGGTGTGATGTAACCAGCAGATGGCGCCACTCGTCTTCTCTTGTTGTGAAATCTGCTCAAACACACATTTTCATGTTTCATGAACATTTTTTTATGAGTCAAATCAACATTTGTCTCAGGTAGAAAAGGAGGAGGAGTCATGGTGGCAAGTCACATGACATCATAGCTTCCTGTTGTGTGTTACGCTGTGACAGTGTTTTTGAATTGTGTTGAAGTTAAATCTTTGTGTACATACATAATAATTACGGTTCGAGCACAAGGTGCGTGGAAATTTACGTCTGGAAGTCGTTCAGTGGTAAAGCATTGCAAATTGGAAATGGGAGGGGCAAATAACTGCTCCGCCCCCAAAAACTGGTCGACCTGAGCACCAGGTTTAACGCACATGAACGAAACGTGGTCCGTGCGTTCATTAAGTTAGGACGGTCAAAACATCAGAGAGACCTAAACTCTAAAACCAAAGCTGCCATCTTGTCTTGGATTGAAGTTTCACACCAATGGTATTTGAACAAACTTGTCCTAGAGCTTTTGTGCAATCACCTTCAAACTTGATGAGATCACTGTGGACCAATTGAGGAGTTTAAGTTAGTGAAAGTTTTTTAAAGGGGACATATTATGCAAAATTTTAACCATGTTTTTATATTTGGGACTCTGGAGGCCCTACCAGTCGCCAAAGTGTGGAAAAAGAATACTCAGTCATGTTTTCGTGGTCCCCCTTAGTGTAAGTATAGGCGATAAAACGCTCGATGTTGAATTCCCTGCGCTTATGACGGCAGCATGCGCATTTCACCGCAAATGTTACCACCCCACCAGTAAGTTTACTTCGCGAGCTCCACCTTAGCTCCACCTTGTCCCTGCGAGAGTGCAGGCGAGGGAGGAAGAGCGGTATTATGTCAACGCGGAGGGACAAGTGTGCTGTTGGTGGCTGCACAGTGGAGCACAGTGTTTTACAGAGGATTTTATATATGAAGCTAATGTGACGGATAAAGTCAGCAAACGTGTGTTCGTGTGTTCGCACCACTTCACATCAGACTGCAGCCAGCGGTCGCCGTATTTAGTCAGCGACGTACAAACACACACATTGTTAAGAAAAGGTCACATAGAGGTCATAACTGACCATTCTGACACGTCCTAATTAAACATATTTGTTCAGTACGTCCTCCATGACCGGAGCACAGACTCAGTCTGATACAGTCACATACAGCAGCTGTTTATGCAGCGATCAGCAGTTGATCAGTGGTGCTGTCCCTAAGTGTTTTTAACTGATTTACAGTTGGACAGTGTTCGGCTCCATCCTTATGTAGGACGTCTCTTCCTGTGACGACACTCTCGCTGTTTTCTGCACATGCTGCCATGTTGATATTGTCAGAGAACTAGTGGAGGGAGGGGGAGAGGAATGAGGGGAGGGAACAGGAGCTGAGTGAGTGAGCGCTGTAAAGAGGACAAATCAGAAACCCCCTGGAAGAAGTGGGTGTGTGTTTGCCTGTGTCTCATTTGCATATAAAGGGACCATGCACAAAACTGAGCGTGCTGAAAGGGGCGGGTTTAGCAGGGTTATTGAACTGCTATGGTGCTTCATCCTTATGGTATTTTGACCAAAGCATGTCACTGACATGTTCATTAGGCCACCAGGGAACTATTTTAATGGGGGAAATAGGGTATAATATGTCTCCTTTAAAATGTCGCATGGTGTACGAGATAGGGGGCGCCAAAGTAAATGAAACTCTTATAACTTCGCGATGGAAGGTCTGATCCCAACCAAACTTGCTATGATTGATGATGGTTAGTTGCTGAAGACGACTATCTTGCTGAAACGGTACATTTTGAAAACAGCGCCAATCCTGGTCCGATCTGAACCAAACATGCCAGGATTGATGATAGTCCTGCCCTGAACACGTCTATATGAAAATATTCCATTTCAAAAACAGCGCCCCCTGGTGACGGCAGACAGAATTATATTTACAGTTTTTGATGCTGCTCTAACAGGGATTGTTGTATTCAACTAAAACTTGGTATGTGGGACCCCAGACCTGTCCTGAACATGTCAAAAGATAACCTCCCTACAGGAAGTAAAGTCTAACATTGTCTGATCTGCACAAAACTTGATATGTGTGACAAGGGAACTTCCCTGAACACGTGTACCGCGTGAGTTGGATGAACATGCTCGGTGTGCACGAGGAGGCGTGGGTACACGGCGACTCGCGTGCTTCAGCTCAAACCCCTTCAGAACCGTGCACGGTACTAGTTATTTTCATTATTATTATTATGAATATAATAACCATAATAATAAACTTTATTTGTAAGAGAATTGCAGCAGTGCTTCACAATAAAAGGAAAATAACATTTAAAAAGTAAAGACATAAAAATACAAAAATAAAACAACACAGGGTGGAATAAAAAGGAGAAGATAAGTTTGAAGTCTTCTTTTATTATAATAACAATAATAACACATTTCATTTATACAGCGCTTTTAAAGCTGGAGTACATACAAATAAGTGAAAAAAGAGAATAAACAGACGACAGATGAGAATCAGAGAACAAATAGCTAATGTCATAGATGAAAAGTGGATTTGTTTTTAAGGTGTGATTTGAAGCTGGACGGGTTTGGTCGGTCATGGATGTGTTTGGGGAGTGTGTTCCAGAGGGAGGGGGCAGCTATGGAGAAGACTCTGTCGCTCCTTGTTCGGTACTTGGTCCTGTGCAGAGGTGAGAGGTTTTTGTCAGATGACAGGGCTTTGTGGGTGAGGAGGAGGATCTTGAAGTGGATCGTGTATGGGACAGGGAGCCAGTGTAGGTTTTGCAGGACAGGCTTATGTGTTCATAGGAGCGGGTGTGGGTGAGGAGGCGGGCACAGAGCCAGTCCAGACCAGCCAGTCCAGACCAGAAAATGGAAGAGAGGTGATGCTTGTCCATGAAAATAAACCTCTTTACCACGACAGCACAGTTTCTCTTACTGCAAATGTCATTGGTCTTTGTATATTTGACTACTTATTAAACTATTCAATTTAATCAACACATTTAATTAAGATTTTCTGCAAAATGCAATAGCTTACTACATTTATCTCATTTGCTTGTTTACATAGCAATGCTGACACCTATTATTTCATCCGGCTCTGGGCGGGCAGCAGGGTTCTGGATGTGTGGAAGTTTGTTGATGAATTTGGATGATGAGCCGTGGAGGATGCTGTTGCAGTAGTCCAGTCTTGAGGTGATGAAAGCATGGATGAAGGTTTTAGTGGCAGAGAAGGAGAGTAATGGACGGAGACGGGCAATATTTTTGAGGTGAAAGAAGGCAGTTTGGGCAAGTTGTTCAAATGAGAGGCTATTGTCCAAGTTGATACTAAGTTTGGGGATGTATGGGGAGGGAGAGAGGGTGGTGTTGTCAATGCTAAGGTGGAGTCTTGTGTTGATGTAGTGAGGGATTTGGGGCTGATGAGTATTATTTCAGATTTTGTTACAATTCAGTTTGAGAAAGTTGTCTTGCAGCCATGATTGGAGTTCAGAGACTTAGACTTCCTTTTTATTGTCATTGCACAGAAAACACAGCAGTGAAAAGTGAGTATGTATATAAATATATATAAAAGTTGTGCAAAAAACAGGAAGAAATCAAAAATAACAGTTAAATATTTCACAGATAGTGTCGGGGGTGGGGTGGGGGTTGTTATTTGGAATTTAGCAGTCTGATGGCCAGTGGAAAGTAACTGTTCCTGAGTCTGTTTGTTCTGCAGCGGATGCTGCGGGAACCTCCTGCCAAATGCCAGCAGGGAGAACAGTCCATGGTGGGGGTGGTTGTGGTCAGTGAGGATCTGGTGAGCCCTGGTTAGGCAGCGCCTGTGTGCAATGTCCTGGATGGGTGGGAGTGGAGTCCCAATGATCTTTTCTGCTGTCCTCACCACACTCTGCAGAGCCTTCCAGTGGGAGGCCTTGCAGCTCCCAGACCAGACAGAGATGCCACTGGTCAGCAGGCTCTCGATGGTCCCTCTGTAGAAGGTGGAGAGGATGGGAGGGGGGAGAGACACCCTTCTCATCCGTCGCAGGAAGTGTAGGCACTGCTGGGCTTTCTTCACCAGGGAGGTGGTGTGAAGTGTCCAGCTGAGGTTGTCTGTGATGTGAACCCCCAGGAACTTGGCACTGCTGACGACCTCCACCGTTGTTCCATTGATGAGGAGTGTTGTGTGGCTGAAGTCTTGTTTTGTCAACATTCAGGAGCAGGTTGTTCATCCTGCACCAGTCCACCAGATGTCGCACTTCCTCTCTGTAGGCTAGTCAGACAGTTGTGAGGGTGGAATGCATGGCCAGGGTGATGGATTTTGTGGAGATTCAATTAAATTCAATTCAAAGTGTTTATTGTCATATGCACAGTAAAGAAACACGTTTCCCTGTACAATGAAATTCTTACTTTGCTGTCCACTCAAAAACACCAGCATAAAGTAAAAAGTAAAAAAGAGATGCTTTTGTAAAAAAAAGTATAAATATACGTAAGAAAAATATAAATATTACAAAGAGACTAAAATAACATATATGCATAAAATAAGTGTAAAAATAAGAACTGTACATAAAGTGAACACAGATTTAAAGTGGCATGTTTCAGGTTTTAAAGTGACAGTAACAGATTAAAGTGACAGTGTAACCAGGTGACAGGATTATTGTAGTCCCGTTCAGCTGTTGAGGATTCTGATGGCAGTGGGGTAAAAAGAGTTCTTTAGACGGGTTGTCCTGCATTTGGCACTCGTGTACCTCCGTCCTGAGGGCAGGAGTGTAAACAGTCCATGTTGTGGGTGGGTGCTGTCTTTGATGATGGTGGCAGCTCTCCTGTGGACTCTGCGGTGGTAGATGCTGTGCAGTGAGGGCAGTGGGGACCTGGTGATCCTCTCAGCTGTCTTTACCACTCTCTGCAGGCGTTTGCGGTCCATGGCTGTAGTGCTGCCGTACCACGCGCTGATGCAGTTGGTCAGACTGCTCTCCACGACACAGCTGTAGAAGTTGCTGAGGATCTTTGTCGACATGCCAAACTTCCTCAGCCTCCTCAGAAAATACAATGGTTGCTGTGCTTTCTTGAGCAGCTGTGTTGTGTTGGTGGTCCATGTGAAGTCCTCAGTGATGTGGACCCCGAGGTACTTAAAGCTGCTCACCCGTTCCACTTCAAGATCCCGGATAAACAGTGGTTGGTGAGGTCTCCTCTCCTTCCTCATGTCCACTATCATCTCCTTCGTCTTGTCTGTGTTTAGGGTAAGGTTGTTGTCCTCGCACCAAGAAACCAGACTGTCCACCTCCGTCCTGTAGGCCGCTTCGTCCGCCGCAGTGATGCATCCTATCACTGCAGTGTCGTCAGCAAACTTCAGGATGATGTTGTCTTTATGGGAGGCGACACAGTCATGTGTGAACAGGGTGTAGAGGATGGGGCTGAGGACACATCCTTGTGGAGTGCCAATGTTTGTGATGATGCTGGCTGATGTTTTATTGCCAATCCTGACAGTCTGGGGTCTGCCAGTCAGGAAGTCAAGGAGCCAGTCGCAGAGGGTGGGGTGAATGCCAAGGGTGGACAGCTTGTGGGTGAGTTTGTAGGGGATGACCGTGTTGAAGGCGGAGCTGTAGTCTACAAAGAGTATCCTGATGTAGGACTCCTTGTTTTCCAGGTGGGACAGGGAGTGGTGGAGGACAGCTGTGATGGCGTCGGTGGTGGACCTGTTGGGTCGGTAGGCGTACTGCAGGGGGTCCAGTGAATCCGGGATGCTGCTCTGAATGTGCGCCAGCACCACTCTCTCGAAACACTTCATTATGATAGGAGTGAGTGCTACTGGTCTGTAGTCATTCAGGAAAGTGGGTGGGCTCTTCTTGGGGAGGGGGACGATGGTTGTTGTTTTGAAGCAGGAGGGAACGGTGCTCTGGTTTAGGGAGAGGTTGAATATGGATGTGAAGACATCAGCCAGCTCGTTAGCACATGCTCTGAGTGCACGGCCAGGGATGTTGTCTGGTCCTGCTGCCTTGTGGGGGTTGATTTTCTTCAGGACTTTGTGGACCTGACCTGAAGAGACTGTTGGTGGTGGTGAGGGGGGACCAGTGGTCCAGGTGTGTGTGTGTGTCCCTGTGTTTGTTGTAGCCTCAAAGCGGGTGTAGAAAGTGTTGAGGTCGTCTGGCAGGTTGTCTGTGGAACTGATGGTGCTGGTGGTGGTCTTGTGGTCTGTGATGTGCTGCAGGCCCCTCCACATCCGCCCAGAGTCAGCAGTGGAATAGAAGCTGTCCAGCTTCTCTCTGTACTGCCTCTTTGCCGCTGTGATGGCGTGTCTCAGTCTGTACTTGGCAGTTTTGTACTCAGCTTCGCTGCCTGATTTAAATGCAATGGAGCGAGCACGCAGCATGCTTCGTACCTGAGTGTTTACCCAGGGCTTCTGGTTGGGGAACTTCCTGACATGTATGGTGGGCACGATGTTGTCAACACACGTGCTGATGTACCCAGTCACATACTCAGCGTAGTCCTGTACACTGACAGAGGAGTCCTCCAGAGTGGCTGCAGCTTTAAAAACATCCCAGTCTGTCGTAGCAAAACAGTCCTGCAGGATGCTTTCGGTGTCTGGGTTCCAGAGTTTGATGACTTTTGTGGCTGGGTTTGCTTGTTTCAGCCTTTGTCTGTAAGATGTAGATTTGGATGTTGTCAGCATAGCAGTGGATATTGGGACCATGACGAATGATGGAGCCAAGGGGGAGTAGGTAGATGATGAAGAGGAGAGGACCAAGCACAGGGCTCTGGGGGACACCTTGAAGCAGATATTTTAGAAATATCTAGTGAGCTGGCTTCCCTGATATCTAAGGGTAGAGTGTTCCAAAGTTTAGGGGCCTTATAACAAAGGCACCACCCCCAATTTTCTTGTCACTGTTGTGGGGAACCTCCAATAACCAGCAGCCACTGAAGTGCTTTGTATAAAAGGAGGAGGAGCTTCAAGTCAATCATCAATCATAATCATGTTAAAGGGAGCCAGTGTAGAGCAGCTAAAACTGGACTCATGTGCTCTCTCTTCCTGGTTCTGATTCATAAACGAGCAGCAGAGTTTTGGATGAGCTGAAGTCGTCAGTAAAAGGTAAAAATGAAATTACAATCGTCACGTCTGCTTGAGATAAAGCATGTATTCATTTTTCAGCATCTTTTTCATTTAGAAATGGTCACACTTTAATGTGGAAGAATGATATTTGTCACCTTATTAATGTGGGACTGGAATCTGTTTGTCGTCGTCACTCATCCATTTGTTCACAGTGATGGAATCTATTGCTGCAGCATCATTTGGTTCATCAGAAATGTACAGTTGTGTGTCAATGGATGTTTTCATTAGCCAAACATCTTCCCTGGTCGGTCCGTGGTGTTGCGGGCCGTGCATCTGGGGTACTGGGGATGTCTGGTGGTCTGTGTGGGTTGGTGGCCCTGGGTCTACCGTCCCTCGGTGGCTGTGGGTCTGCCCTACGGGGGTCGGGGTGGATTTGTGGGGGGGCTGCCACCTTGGCCTGGGGGGCCCGTGGGGGTTGGGGGTGGTGGGCCGTGGGCTGGGGCTGGGCTGGCGCCGCACTGCGGGTGGGGGTAGGGGGTCTGGGTCTCTGTACGCTGGGGCCTGCGGGGCGCTGGGGGGTGGGGTTGGCCCATAGTGGGGGGGGGGTGATCCTCCCTGGGTTCTGCCCTCCGGGGTGGCGGGGCGGTACACGCTGCTGTGCTCCTGCTGCGCTCTGGAGCGGACTTGTGCGTCCTCCGTCCCTTGGGGGGGGCATGGTGGGGGGCACGCGGGGGGGCGCCTTGCTTTGGGGACCCTTGGGGTGGGAGATGGGGTGGAGCGTGGGCCTGGTCTGGACTGTTCCTGGGCTGTGGGCGGGGCCGGGGTCTGAGGATTGCTGCCGTCAGTAATGCCGTGATGGCCTGGGTGTGGGTCCTGCCTCGTCGGGGCTGGTGTGCTCACCGGGGTCCTACCTTCTGGTCGGGTGTGGGGGTATCTGGTCCTCCGCCCCGGCGGCGCTCATGGGATGCCATGGCGTGTCCCTGGCCTGGACGGGTTGCTCCCTTCTTGGCCGGGGGTGAGTGGGAATGGGACATATGGCCCTGCCAGTCAGGAAGCTGGCAACCTACTTGGGGGGGCACTCTTGCCCACCCCCTACGCCCCCCCCCACCGCAGATGATACATCTAAACACACACATCTAGGGCACCGGGGGGTGTGTGGCTGAGATGGTGGGGAGTCGGGGGGTGGGACCATCACATGATGGGGCCACTCTCCGTTCCCCCGATGATCTGCCACCCTTCCCCAAATTTTATCGCATGTTAGACATTAGGGCCTGGTGGGCGAGAGACACGTCGACGGCCCCACTGTCTGCCAACAGTGGGACGCCCGTGCCACATCTCCCTCCGCCATTTTAACTACACCCCAGATACCAACATACATCGTATCACACACCACACACATGCACACACCTCCAAATCAATCACCGGTGGGCTGGGGTGGGGGGGGTGGTCGTGGGTGCACTCCTGAGCGCTCGATTCCTGCCCACCCCCTGGCCGTGTGGGGACTGGCGGTCTGGGTGGGGGCAGCAGTGGTGGCCATGAGGCGTCGCTGGACGTGGGGGATCGGGTCCCCTGCGCTCGGTCTGGGGGGTGTCCGGGAGGCATGGTTGTGGCTCATCATGACGCACCTCCCTGAAGGTACGGTGGTGGGCGGCAGTCTGCCTACCCGGCGGGGGTCGTCGGCGGGCGCAGATGCTCCTGGATGTTGGGGGACCCCTCTCCGGGGCACCGCGGGGTTGGGCGCGGCGGGTCCTTGGACCATTGGCCCTGCCTCTACCTGGGGGGTCTGGACCGGCTCGGGGGTCTGCCTCTCTTCTGTCTCTGGGGGCCCCCTTGGCTGGTGGCCCTACGTGGACCTCCGCCTGTCCCTCCCTGGGCTGGGGGGCGTGCGGTCGGCTTCGGGGGGGCGGGGGGGGTGACGGTGGTGGGTACCTGGCCGTGCCTCCCTGGTGCGGTCTGGGGGGGCTCTGCTCCCCCCGGTGGTGGGCTGGCCCTGCCCTTGGGCGCTGGCGGGCTCTGGGTGCGGAGGCCCTGGGCCTCTGCGGCCTGCCTGGGTGTGGGGTGGTTCGGCCTCTGTCCGTGGTCTTGTCGCCGTCGGCCCCCTCGGGTCGACCTTGGGTGGGGGGGGCTTTCCCCCCGCATTCCTCCGACGGGCCCCCTGCGGGGCGGATGCGTTGCTATCCTGGGAGTGGTGGCTGTGGGCCTCTCCTGCCCGGTACGGCTACTGGGCGCCTTAGGCGCCTGGATAATTTTCGGGCCGTAGCTGGGGACGGACCGGACATTGGCACGGTCCCCCACCCCAATTCCAATCATACCTAATGACAACTCCTGCACATATACACTGATATGCACGATCACACACACACACTAACACGCTAAGATAAATTAAATTTAACTGATATAACTGTTGTAAGCCCGGACATACTCTCTTGATGTGGTCGTTAACAATTACTATATAAACTGTATCTGAAAGTATGTTCTGTATACGCTAAATAATTTCAACTGTTCAATGTTATTAACCTGTTACTAACACACTAATGTCACCCTTAAGTTGCCTAGGTTCTGTCTTATCAGGTATGTTCTGTCTACTTTATATAATTTCAATTTAATGGTACTAACCCATGTATTATACTGTTGTCCACCTTGCTCTCCCTCTCTCTCACTCTCGATCTCCTTCTCTCTTCTTTTTTCTCCCTCTCTCTCTCGCTCTCTCTCTCTCTCTCTCACTCCCCCTCCCTTCCTCCTCTCCGCTCACTCCCCATCCCCTTGTCAGTCCACTCCCTGTCCCCCTGTCCGGTCCGGCTGCCCGCAACACATAATCATAAAACGAATAAATAAAAATACTGCAGTTATGAGTATCCCAGACTCGTCCTGCACATATCAAATCTGTCCGACACCAAAAGGCATGCAGTCAATCATATTACATGCCCTGGGTACTAGACAGGACAGGTTAAAAAAAAAGACACTCTTATTCCAACATAAGAAGGCTTCTTGACGTCATCCTCTCTCGGACTACCTCTAACACCCTGGAAGTAATAATTTCTCTTGACGCCAAGAAGGCCTTCGACAGAGTGGAGTGGGCCTATCTCATCTTCTCCTTGAGACAGTTTGGCTTTAATACTAACTTCATTTCATGGCCTCAGTGTGTACAAACAATCAACGTTCTCCTCCATTCCCACTTTTTCGGGGTACACGACAGGGGTGTCCATTGTCCCCGTTATTATTTGCACTAGCGATTGAACCACTATCAGCTGCTCTAAAAATGGTGGAGGGATTTGGGGGGATTGAAAGATGGGGCATAAAACATCAGGTTTCATTATACGCAGATGATCTCCTTCTCTATGTAAGTGATCCCATGTCAAACATCCCACATATTCTAACATTATTAAAATCTTTCTGTGATATATCTGGTATAAGCTAAACATTTCTAAAAGTGAATACTTCCCAATCAACCAATTAGCGGTAGACATATTACCTTCAGTTATGCCCTTTAAACTAGCAAACAAAGGATTTAAGTATCTTGGCATTATGATTACACGTTCCTTACGGACTATGAGAGAGCAAAATCTTACTTCATTAACAACAACGGTCAAAACCGATTTACAAAGATGGAATTACCTGCCATTGTCCCTGGCTGGTAGGATACAAATTATAAAAATTAATGTGTTACCAAGATATCTGTATGTTTTTCAATGTCTGCCTATCTTCCTTCCCAAATCCTTTTTCACAGCTATAAATAGTATTGTTTCATCATTTTAATTTCTTGGTTCACTATCCCTCAATCCAGCTGGTGCCAGAGTGAGTCAGCCTCCTGCTTCTCATCTTTGCTAGCTTTGACATGTAGTACTTTGCCCCTTTCCCCGTCAAGTTTTACCTCTAATCCGGTTGTTGTTGAAACACTAAAAATATGGACACAAATACGACGCCACTTTGGTTGGCTCACCCTTCCTCTAGCAACTCCTATTTGCAATAATCACTTGTTCATTCCAGCAAAGATTGACTCAGGATTTTCTGTCTTAGAAAACAAGGGGCTACGTAGTCTGGGAGACTTGTACATTGATGGTATATTTGCGAGCTTCAACCAATTACTTTCTATCTTTAATTTACATAAATCAGACTTTTTCCGGTACTTCCAGTTGCGGGACTTTGTAAAAACGCACACTACATCATTCCCACAGACACCTGCACCCAGTGGGATGGACCTGGCTCTCAAAGCTAAAACCCTGTCAAAGGGCCATATCTCCTATTTTTATAATTTATTGTCCTTTGCCAAAGAATCTATTTTACATAAAATCAAGGTGAGCTGGGAGTCAGAACTCGAAATTGATTTCTCTGAGATCTTCTGGGAGAGGGCAATGAGGATTGTTAACTCGTCATCCAGTTGCGCTAGATTGTCGTTAATACAATTTAAAGTCTTCCACAGGTTACACTATAGTAAGGAAACACTATCAAGGCTCTATCCATATAAATTCGATGAGAACTGTAATAGATGCTCGCAGATCTCATGCAATCTTACTCACATGTTCTGGGGTTGTTCCAAGCTGTCTGAATTCTGGCATTCATTTTTTAAAACCATTTCAGATATATTAAAAGTAACTCTAGTTCCAACCCCGCATGTCGCTATTTTCGGTACACCCCCAGACGGATTCCGTACTACAGCTATTCAAAATAATGTTATTGCCTTTGCTTCCCTTATTGCTCGTAAAATAATTCTTTTACTATGGAAGTCTCCTCAACCACCTTCAATCAAAGTTTGGTTACATGATATTTTGGGGCTTCTGAAACTGGAGAAGAAGTCGAGGTCTAGCCAGTGTAGAGAAGCTAACACTGGAGTTATATGGTCTCTCTTTCTAGTTCCTGTCAGAACTCGTGCTGCAGCATTTTGAATTAACTGAAGGATTCTAACAGACTTGTTAGAACATCCTGCTAATAAGGAGTTACAGTAATCTAATCTAGATGTAACAAAAGCATGAACTAGTTTTTCAGCATCCTGTAAAGACAGAATGTTTCTAATTTTCATAATGTTCCGCAGGTGGAAGAAGGCTGTTCTGGAAATGAGTTTTATGTGTGAATCAAAAGACACTTCCTGGTCAAAAGTAACTCCAAGGTTCCTCACAGTGGAACTGGAAGCCAGGGTGATGTCATCTAAAGTGACAATGTGATCAGAAAGTTTTTCTCTGAGGTGTTTAGGGCCGAGTATAAAAGAAGATCAAGTTCTCACTTAGAGGGTCAGCTAACAGATTTTATACTCATTGGAGACCACTACTTGATTATTTAGATGGGCTACCTGCTTTAGAGGTTTCTCTGTAATGTCCCACTGTCTGAGTGTATATGTACTCTTTCCTCTGTTCTGGTCCACCTGCGGCAGGTTCCCCCATGATTTGTTCACCACTCATTCCAATATAACAAACTTGTTTTGTTAATTGAGGAGTAGGCAGCCGTTGATACTTTGCACATTTAATTTTCAGCACTAGCATCTTACATTGTATGTAAATGTTTGTTTGTGTATATGTCTTGGGTTTTTTTGTTTTTGTTTTTTTTCATGATATACTTTAATCGTTTATGAAGACCTTGGGTGGGGGAGGGGGGATTGTTCGTTTGTTAAAGTTTAAAAAAGAAAAATATGTTGTATTCATTTATGCACTTTTTGCACATGACTTGCACTTGATAAATAAATGTTATAAAAAAAAAAAAAAAGAAGTGGGCTGCTCATATAGGGAGAGCCCCTATTCCAGCAAAGTGGGAGGTAGTACTGACAGTGACCAAACTTGAAACTGCGTCATCAGAGACACTGTGAGACAGGGAATAAAGATGAAAGTCCGGGGCGTGGTATACAGTTGCATGGCTTTGAGAGCAAAGCATGCTGACATTGTGGAAGATCTGTCGACGGATGGATTCCTAAAGGCGTACCAGCGCTTCATTGCTCTCAGGGGCCACCCAAGAAAACTTTGGTTGGATCAAGGGACCAACTTCGTGGGCGCCAAGCCAGTTTTAAAGGAACTCTACGAATTCCTAAACAACATGGACAAGAATCAAGTCCAGAAGAAAGCTACCACCGCTGGGACTGACTGGTCATGGGTGTTTCACCCAGCGGTCCAGATCGAGGTCAACAAGTTGTGGAAGCGGTGGAGCCAACTGGCGGGCCCAAGCCTCTTCGTTCATCAGAACCTGTACAACTTGTCGGTTTTAGAACCTGACTACAATCTAATACCTAACTAATAACTGTCTAACTAACTAACACTAGTTAGTAGCTAACTAGCTAACAAACTGCTGTCTAACTAACAAACTGCTGACTAACTTCTAACTATCTAAACTAACTAACTAACGGACTGCTGTCCAACTGCTGTTTAACTGTGTATGTGGAATAAACCTTCAGAAAGACAGTCGAATTGTGCCCGCCGTACTTGTCCTGGTTACCCTTTCCAGAAGGGAGTATGAGCTGGAAGGATCAGCCAGTAAAAATCTGGACAGTGAGAGAGTGAATGTGCATGCACCACAGGAAAATCCCCCAGCAGTCGAGGTCTATAGCAGCATAACTAAGAGACGGTCCAGGTTTCCCTGAACCGGCTCTAACTATAAGCTTTATCAAAAAGGAAAGTTTTAAGTATAACTTCAAATACACAGAGAGGCTCCGCCTCCCGAACTGTCATTGGAAGTTGGTTCCACAGGAGAGGAGGAGCCTGGTAACTGAAGGCTCTGCCTGCCATTCTGCTCTTACAGACTATGGGAACCACAAGTAAACCTGTATTTTGTGACCTAAGTGGTCTATTAGGGTGATAGGGTAAGACTAGGTCTTTCAGGTATGAAGGGGCGTGACCATTAAGTGCTTTGTACATGAGGAGGAGGATTTTAAATTGAATTCTAAACTGTACGGGGAGCCAGTGTAGAGAAGCTAACACTGGAGTTATATGGTCTCTCTGCTGCAGCATTTTGAATGAACTGAAGGGTTCTAACAGACTTGTTAGAACATCCTGATAATAAGGAGTTACAGTAATCTAATCTAGATTAACAAAAGCATGAACTAGTTTTTCAGCATCCTGTAAAGACAGAATGTTTCTAATCTTCATAATGTTCCGCAGGTGGAAGAAGGCTGTTCTGGAAATGAGCTGATGTGTGAATCAAATGACATTTCCTGGTCAAAAGTAATTCCAAGGTTCCTCACAGTGGAACTGGAAGCCAGGGTGATGTCATCTAAAGTGACAATGTGATCAGAAAGTTTTTCTCTGAGGTGTTTAGGGCCGAGTATAAAAGTTTAAAAGTAGAAAGTTACAGGTCATCCAGGACTTAATGTCTCTGAGACATTCCTGGAGTTGAACAACCTGATTTATTTCATCCGGCCTCATTGATAAATATAGCTGTGTGTCATCTGCATAACAATGAAAGTGTATGTTGTGCTTTCTAATAATGTTCCCTAGAGGAAGCATATGTAAGGTAAAAATTATAGGCCCAAGCACTGAGCCTTGTGGAACTCCACAATTAACTTTTGTTTGTAGTGAGGCTTTATCATTAACGTGAACGAACTGGAATCTATCAGATAAGTATGATTTAAACCAGCAGAGGGCAGCACCTGTGATACCAAGAGTCTGCTCCAATCTCTGCAGTAGAATATTATGATCAATGGTGTCAAACACAGCACTAAGATCTAACAGGACAAGTAGAGAAACTAGACCATTATCTGACGCCAAGAGAAGATCATTACTAACTTTAACTAGTGCTGTTTCTGTGCTATGGTTTAATCTAAAACCTGACTGAAAATCTTCAAACAGGTCATTAATGTGCAAATATTCACATCAATGATTAGCAACTGCCTTTTCTAAGATATGGGTCAGCCTGTGGCCAAGTGGAAAAGGAACTTGGCTTGTAACTGGAAGGTCGCCTTGCTCAGAAGGTACTCCTGAGCAAGGTACCCAACCCCCATTGCTCCCCGGGCTCTACTCCGTGTGGCAGCCCACTTAGATGATGAAACTAATGATGTTAACTCAGGGAGATCTATAGGGGAGAAACTGTCTAACTGTGCACCTGGTGCTTCTAAAGCTCTTGTGCTAGAAGATGAGTCAGTCCCAATATGAGGGAGGAGATGATCCATTTTTTCTCTAATTTATGTTATTTTATTCACAAAGACGTTGATAAAGTCATCACTGCTCAGTGTTAAAGGAATAGATGGTTCAGTGGAGCTGTGGCTCTGTGTCAGCCTGGCTACAGTGCTGAAAAGAAATCTATGATTATTCTTATTTTCTTCAATTAGAGAAGAATAATAGGCAACTCTAGCTTTGTGTTGGGCTTTTTTGTAAGCTACAAAACCATCTTTCCAGGCTATATGAAGTTCCTCTAGGTTACTGGAACGCCATTTTCTTTCTAATCTACGTAACGTCTGTTTAAGAGCACGAGTATTGGAGTTAAACCATGGTGCTCGTCTCATCTGATTCACCACTTTCCTTTTCAGAGGGGCAACACAATCTAATGTAGTACGCAGTGAGGCTGCTGTACTATCAACAAGGTTATCTATGAGGGCGGGAGTAAAATCACAAAAGGTACCTTCAGATGTACTGACATATGGCACCGAGTTAAATAAAGGTTGCACTGTCTCTTTGAATGTATTCATATTATTATCAGACAGTATTTCTTATTTATGTTATTGTAGTTCATTATTGAACAGTTAAATGTGAGTAAATAATGATCAGTAAGGAGAGGGTTTTGAGGAACTATGTTTAAGTTATCAATATCAATACCATAAGTTAAAACAAGGTCGAGGGTGTGATTAAGGCATGAGTTGGTTTTAAACGTGAATAAATAAAACCAAACAGCGAGTTAAATGCGCAGCTAAGACTATCACGGTCAACATCTACATGGATGTTGAAATCCCCTACAATTATGATTTGATCTGTTTTAAGCACTAACTCAGATAAGAACTCAGAGAACTCTGATAGGAACTCTGAATAAGGTGCAGGTGGACGATAAACTGTGACTATTATAATTGGTTTCTGTGATTTACAACTAGGATAAAGAATAAGGCATTCGAACGATGAATATCCTGGTTTGGGCTTGGGATTGATTAATAATCTAGTATTAAAAATGGCTGCTACACCCCCTCCTTGGCCTGAGCTTCTAGGAATATGGGTATTAGCATGAGTGGGTGGAGTTTTAGTATTTGGCCTGGTCACAATTCTACAGGGAACATTAAAGTAAGAAGACACTAGGTCACATCATCTATTCTGATACACATTGGTATGCAGTCATTTGACAATTGAGAGTAGCATAATGTTTAGTGCATGCTTATAACTTACCGGTTCTCATTGTGGAACATTCTGATTATTGAGGCCATGGTTGACCATCTGAGGTTTGGTTGTATCATTGTAGCCACCACAGTCATTTTCATGCCATGATTTATGACATGGTCTACAACTATTGCCCGAATTTCATTGGACACTCTATGCTGTTGCTGCCGCTGTCTTGGTCCGTGGCCTTGTCCTCTACCACGTTCCCCCACACCTCTCAAACGAGGCCCACGACCACCTCTCAGAAGGGGTGCCAGTCCCCTGCCATTCCTTTGACCAACACGTCTTCCTTGTCTTTCTCCCACCACTGCTTGACCTCCATTGTAACCTGGATCACCTGCTGGCTCCATGTTACGGATCACTATGCTCTTGCAATTGGCTCCCAATCAACTCTTTATATACTCATTCCCAGTAGCTTACCATGGGGTTTCAGTCAGGGCCTTCAGTAAAAAAAAAAAAAACACACACACACAAACACAACCACATACAAAACCCACTATTATGCACGATATTCACGAGACAGTTGACCTGCAACAACCATAGCGCACACCCACACCACTGTGCATCTATAGGCTACTGCATCATTACCACCACATCTTCTGTTACGTCACTCAGCAACCACAATTTCACAAGCCACTATATGACACAAAAACAAGCTTCTACATAAGCTTAGGCGTCAGCTACGCAGGGAACTATTTATGATCAACAGTTTTGTCCTCACCACTTCTAAAAAATTTTATAAATTTATCATTAACACTCCAACTACCGTAAATGATGTACCTCTTGGGTGTAGGTCTTCCTCTTGAAATCATTTCCTTCTTTTCTCCAAGCGATCGCCATGAAAAGTGCACAAGGAGATCAGAAACATGATGGATCAGTGGTGTTAATGCAGTGATCATAGTTTACTTCAAAACCCGCCAAAGGTTCAAACGTCGTTGATGACATCACTGGGGGCTAGCACCAAACACATTGCTGGGCCTGGGGCGTTCTGTCACTATGATATCACATTTTGATTGGCTGACGACACACGTCAGTCAAAGTTATAACCAAATAGGAAATGGCAGCTTCAACGAAAGGCCAGCAATACTACTAGAGCAGGTCCACGGAGCTATGATGTGTTTAATGACATCCAGGAAAATCCAGCTCTGCTTCACAAAAAATAACCATATTCTTTCTGGAAATATAATCATAACATACTGAAAAAAAGTCATTGAATTCAGACACGTTCAGACACACATTTATTGACAATGATAACAATAATAATAATAATAATAAAAATGTGAAGAGAGTAGGGTAAGTGCAGAGCCTGAGACACCTAGTTCTTTAAAGGGAGGATGTAAGGATCTGGTGGTTAACTGCAGCATTTTCCAAGAGGATGAGCACAGAGGAGAGAGAGGCAGCCCTGGCAGTGTGGAGTTGCTCAGTGACAGCAAGAAGAGCAGTTTCGGTCGAGTGACCTGCTTTAAAACCAGACTGAAGAGGATCAAGAAGGTTGTTCCAGTGAAGGTAGGAGGAGAGTTGATTAAAGATAGCACGCTCCAGAGTCAAGCCTGTAGAGAGACAGGTCTGTAGTTATTTAATTCAGATGGTTCAAGGGTCGGTTTTTTAAGGAGGGGGGTCACCAGACGATAGAGATGCCTCTATCATCATCAATTGCCTTTTGAAATAGTAGTACTTTGATGTTAAGTTGTGTCATATTGAACAGGTGATTTTTGATGAATGAACACATGATCTAAGTTTTATGTGTATTGTATCTAAGCAATTGAGAAAAGGTTAGAGTTTTGAAAAATGTGCATTTTGATCATTGGTAGTGTTTTGTGTCTAGAGTTGTGAAAAATGACATCAAGGTTCTGAAAATAGTACCAAAGAGTAAAAAACTGTTCCACAAGGCTTTGATCCTTTACTATTGTCACTATACATGCGGCCACTTATCTAATCTTGTCTTTCGTTTTAGAACCAGTTAATCTCACATGAATTGTGATGTTTTCTGTTGTTGACAAAAAAAGTCAAGTTCAGATTGTAAAACACTTCTGACAACAATAAATCGTGTGTGTGTGTGTGTGTACTACGTACATGATGTGTGTATGTGTGGATGCGTGGGTGTGTTGTTGTACCATGTACATGATCGCGTGTCTGTTGTGTGTGTGTACATTACAATGTGTGTGTGTGTACATGAGTATGTGTGTGTGTATGCGTGTGTGTAACTTGACTGTATCCATGATGTGTGTAATCACATACATGATGTGTGTATGTGTGTGTGTGTGTGTACCACCATACGATGTGTGTAGTGTGATCCGCATTACATGATGGTGTATGTGTGCGTAATGCGTGTGTGTGTGTACCACGTACATGATGTGTGTGTGTGCATGTGGTGTGTATACATTACGATGTGTGTATGTGTGTGTGGTGTGGGTGTGTGTGTGTGTGTGTGTTTGTGTGATAGCACTTCATAGTTTGCTGAAGGCTCTTGTGTTTAAATGCACTTTTGTGTCGTGGATAAAAGCGTCTGCTAAATGACATGTAATGTAATGTAATGTAATTACATGATGGTGTGTGTGTGTACCACGCATTACATGTGTGTGTGTGGGTGGGTGTGTGTGTGTATCACATACATGATGTGTGTGGGTGGTGGGTGGGTGTGGGTGTGTGTGTACCATTACATTCATTCATTACATGATGTGTGTGTGGTGCATAAGTGCGCGCAGGTGCGTGTGTGTGTGCGGTGATGTGTGTGTGTACCACGCACATGATGCATGCGTGGTGTGTGTGTACTAGGTACATGATGTGTGGGTGCGTGTGTGGGTGGGTAGTGTGTGTGTATCACATACATGTGTGTGTGGGTGCAGGTGTGTGTGTACCACGCATTACATGTGTGTGCTACGCATACGATGTGTGTGTGTGTGTGTGTGTGTGTGTGTAATCACGTAATGTGTTATGTGTGTGTGTGGTGCGTGTGTGGGTGTGTGTATCATTACAGCGTGTGTGTGTGTGCATGCGTGTGTGTGCATTATGATGTGTGTGTGGGTGTGTGTGTGTGTATCACGTACATGATGTGTGTATGTGTGTGTGTGGGATGCGTGTGTATACGCGTGTGTATGTGTGTGTATGTATGTGTGTATGCGTATGTGTGAGTGTATGCATGTGTGTGTGGCGGTGTGTGTGTCATGATGTGTGTGTGGGTGCATGTGTGTGGGTGTGTATCACGTACATGATGTGTGTGTGGGTGTGTGT
This sequence comes from Solea senegalensis, assembly GCF_019176455.1. Lineage (NCBI taxonomy): Eukaryota > Metazoa > Chordata > Actinopteri > Pleuronectiformes > Soleidae > Solea > Solea senegalensis. The sequence goes on from NW_025321341.1 coordinate 25,745, forward strand.
GTATCAAAACCTTCACCCCAGCCCGCCCACTCCGCTCTGCATCGACAAACCCTCGCTGCCCCTCACTGAGAGGATCGCAGAGGCACTTTCGCAGAACTCGAGACTGTTCACTGTCCTCGCTCCCAAATGGTGGAGCGATCTCCCATCGACATCCGGACAGCTGAAAGCCTCCACATCTTCCGGCGCCAACTAAAAACACATTTCTTCCGACTCTACCTCGACTAAGGCGACAAAAAAAAAAACTTGTACATCGCACTTATGACTAGCACTTCATAGTTTGTTCTACTTGAAGCTCTTACTTACTTCTAGCTCTTATTGTACCCAAATGTTTAAATGCACTTTTGTAAGTCTTTGGATAAAAGCGTCTGCTAAATGACATGTAATGTAATGTATGCACATGATGTGTGTATGTGTGTGTGTGGGTGCGCATGTGTGTGTACCATGTACATGATGCGTGTGTGTGTGTGTGGGTGCGTGTGTGTGTGTACCAGCATGTGTGTATGTGTGTGGGTGGGTGGGTGGGTGGTGTGTGTGTGTGTACCCGCATTACGATGCGTGGTGGGTGTGGTACTTGATGTGTGGTGTGTATCACATACATGATGTGTGCGGTGTGCGCGGTGTGCGTGTGTGTGTACCACGCATTACGATGTGTGTGTGTGTGTGTACGTACATGTGTGTGTGTGTGTGGGTGTGTGTGTGTGTGTGTGTGTGTGTGTGTGTGTGTGGTGTGTATCAACATGATGTGTGTATGTGTGTGTGTGTGTGTATCACGCATATGATGTGTGTGTGTGTGTGTGCATCTGTGTGTATCATGTACATGATGTGTGTATGTGTGTGTGTGGTGTGTGTGTGTGTGATGTGTGTGTGTGTGTGCAAGCATGTGTGTGTGTACTCATGATGTGTGTATGTGTACCACACATGATGTGTGTGTGTACTGGATGTGTGTATGTGTGCGTGTGTGTGTGGGTGTGTGTAGCACGCATGATGTGTGTATGTGTACTACACATGTGTGTGTATGTGTATGTGTGTGTGTGGTGTGTGTGTGCCACATGATGTGTGTATTGTGTGTGTGTGGGTGGCGTGTGTACTATACATGATGTGTGTATGTGTGTGTGGGTGCGATGTGTGTGTGTGTGTGTGTGTGTGTGTACTACTGTGTGTGTGTGTACGTGTGTGTGTGTGTGTGTGTATGTGCATGTGTGTTTGTGCGCATACGATGTGTGTGTGTGGGTGTGTGTATGTGTGCGTGTGTGTGTGTGTGTGTGTGTGTGTGTGTGTGCATGTGTGTATGTGTGCGTGTGTGTGTGTGTGGGTGCGTGTGTGTGTACCACATACATGAACTTCTTTCTCTTTTTTCTTTCTTACTTTTTTCTTTGCTCATGATCATTTAGTGTTTACTGATTTGTGTGTGTGAGAGTGTGTGCGGAAGTGTGTGTGTGAGTGATTGTGTACTTTGCCGTGAGCTGTGGGCGGAGTCATGTATGACGCAGGCTGGACCGCCGCCCATTATTTCTGCCTGGCGGCAGATTTGTCTGCAGGTTCAGTGATGAGGTGAAGAGTTGAATCGCCGCTGTGAATGTTTGTGTGTATCCGTGTTGTTGTGTGTGTATATTGTGTTAAACTTGTGTGAACCTGTAGGTTTCCACAGGTGAGACTGAGGCTGATTTACTAAATAAACATAACACTCAGGGGGCGTGGCTTGGTCTGCAAACTCCTCCTAATTGGCAGTGTTTTATGTTTTTATTTAACAGTCAGAAAGCATGTCTGCATCAGTTTAAGTCTCTGATACCTGCGTCACATGATCACGTCTTTATCTCACTGTTAAACTGAAGTTTGTAAACCACTCACTCTCCCACACCAAAGTCCAGAGAGACAATCAGTCATTTTCTCTCTGGACTTTGGTGTGGGAGAGTGAGTGGTTTACAAACTTCAGTTTCCTGTTGGAAAAGTCATTTTCTTCAGAGAGAAGGTGAAGGAAGTCATCCAAAAAGAAGAAACAGCAGCCAGTTTCCGCGTCCCAATCCAGGGACTGGACCCTACGGAGTGCTGTGAAAAGAGACAGTCCAGTCTACCCACCCCCTGGTTACGTCACCAATCCTCCGGCTTCTTCTTCTTCTTCTTCTTCATCTAATTATGGCACTTGCCGGCTCTACAGCAAGAAATTTTGTACGTCTCAATTAATTTATTAACCATTGTAAATCACATATCTATTATTTGGTTGTTTAAGTTGTTTAGTAGCAGTTAGTTTAGTAGTATTGTTTGTAGTCAAATAGTTTTAGTCAGTTTTTGTATTCATTTAAATTGACTTTAGTTTATTTACTTATTTTGATGGAGGGTTTAGAGTTCATTATCTTTTTAATCATGGTGTTCAAACACATGAAACATTTTTGTTTCTCCGTTTATTTCAAAACTGTTAATAATTTAATTAATTTCAATGTTATTTAATGTATATAGTTGCGTTAATTTAAAACGTCAATAATATAGTATGTTTTGCATATTTGTCTAATAGTTTTTTTTCTATTAAAATAATAACATCAAATGTATTAATCTATTGAACAGTATATTATTAAACAATATGAACAACATATAAACACATTTTTTATTATTATTATTAATTTATTATTTATTTAATCTTTTGGGACACATCTTTCAAAGATGGAGAGGAGTCTGTCCATCCTCCTCTCGTTCCTCTCCTCCATCTCCCTCTGTTGCTTCATGTCCTCCCTGAAGAGGTTGTCAAGTTCCTCCTCCTTGTCCCTCTTCCTTTTTGTGGCACCTGCACCTCCTTCTCCTCCTCCTCCTCTTCTTCATCTTCCTCCTCCAGGTGGAGCAATGGAGTGCTTCTTTCCCATTACCTCATCCATGTGGACATACCAGGGCCAAGTGACAGCAGTGGGCTTCCCACTCACTCCTTCCCCTGAGCGTGAAACACAGGATTCATCATTAAAGTCAACAATAACAACAATGAAATACATTTTATAAAATGTATATTATTAATGCCCATGATAATGTAAAACACTGAAGAGACTTGTCAAACTAATGCATACTACATACTTTATAATTTTTTTCTTTTTTTCCTCTAAGGGAGTTATGTCGCCCCCTGCAGGCCCATTCTTTCCAAAATAGTACTATTGACAGACAGACAGACAACTTTATTGATCCTTTTGGGAGGTGCCCTCTGGGAAATTAACAACACTATTAAGAGACAAAAGACAACAAGCGAAGACGTATTAGTAGTTTGAGTACAGGGGTTTTAAATTACACATGGTGCTGCCCCCTTTCAGAGTTAAAATGATAAAATTACGCTTATTTTTAAGAATTACCAATGCAAAATAATAGTGATTGAAACGACTGTTTGCTGTTCGCTTGCAGACAGCAAACAGCAAATGCAAATTACATCAATAGCAGCACGACTTTTAGTACAGAAAACACCTTTCATTTGTTTTGTTTGATTGATTTGTCATACTTACATTTCATAACAAACTCGCTGCTGCCACTCAAGGTGCTTCCCTCCGCCATCTTGCTTGTATTAGAAGAGATTTGCCAATGGCGTGCAAAAAATTATGGGATATGGTCGGCTGAGAAGGATACACCAGACCTATCCTTCCCAAACAAGCTGTTGGCCACATACGTCGGCCGGATACGAAGGAGTCAACGTAGACTGTTTGAATTGGGAAAGCCTACGTCGCTGCGCTGTGACGCAATTTGACGACATCCAGCTGACAAATCCACAATCCGTAGGGTCCAGTCCCTGGAATGGAACACAGCTCCCCGTCTGTGGAATGCCCTTCCTGACCACCTCAGAGCTCCACAGACGGAGGATGCTTTTAAAAAAGAACTAAAAACCTACCTTTTTAGGAAAGCATACAGCTAATTTATTTCTTTTATTTATTTTATTATCTTGTTTTTAAAAATGTAGCACTTTGAGGTTTGTTTTTCAAATGTAAAGTGCAATACAAATAAAATCTATTATTATTATTATTATTATTATGTGTTGTCACATGGAATAAGATGAAGAGCAGGTCACATGGTTGATGGTTCACTCACTCACCCACCCAGTCACTCACTCACTCACTCACTCACTCACCCACTCACTCACCCACTCACTATGTGTTTCCCTCGGTTTTTCACACATTCTTTGATCTGTGATGAAGAACTTTGGCCTTTGATGAAGAACTTTGACCTGTGATGAAAAACGTTGACCTTTGATGAAGATCTTTGACCTGTAATGAAGAACTTTGACCTTGATGAAGAAGAACTTTGACCTGTGATGAAGAACGTTGACCTTTGATGAAGAAGAACTTTGACCTGTGATGATGAATGTTGACCTTTGATGAAGAAGGCTGACCTTTGATGAAGAACTTTGACCTGTGATGAAGAACATTGACCTTTGATGAAGAACGTTGACCTTTGATGAAGAACTTTGACCTGTGATGAAGAACATTGACCTTTGAAGAACTTTGACATGTGATGAAGAACGTTGACCTTTGATGAAGAAGAACTTGACCTTTGATGAAGAACTGACTTGTGATGATGAAGAACTTTGACCTGTGATGAAGAACGTTGACCTTTGATGAAGAAGAACTTGACATTTGATGAAGAATGTTGACCT
>NW_025321342.1:0-19733 GCF_019176455.1 Solea senegalensis
TACATATATACATATATATATATGTATATATGTATATGTATATACATATATATATATGTATATACATATATATATGTGTATCTAAATCTGCCACAGCACTGTGTTACTATAAATGACTGTCAGTACTCAGTGAATCCTGTGATTGAAGCTGGAGCTGATACACTTTGATGTGACTGTGGTGAGCAGGTGTTGTTTTGTCTTGGTGATTGAATGACACTGTAGTTGTCGAGGAGCAGAACGTCCCGAGGTTTGAACACAACACACTTTTTCCTGTGGGACTCTCTGCACCTCTGTTTTCCCACACTCTGCTTAGAAAGACGATAAGAGGGTTTCTCACCGTGAGCCTTAAATGACGTGACAGAGACTAACCCTTGCATCAGAGTCCTGGACTGTTTTAAAAGCTGTTGTCTGTCTGTCTGTCAGGAGTTTTCTTCTTGTTTCACAGATGTGAATGGTCTATGGTTCCATCTATACGACGTAACATTGTGATCATTCTCACAACACATTTGACAGACTTTACTGTTACGTCAGTTAAGTTGATTTGTTTGATTTTATTAACACGGTTCGAATCCTAAGCACAAAAGAGAACACAGGAGCTGTGAGCGTGTCGTGCTCCCTGAAGGTCGCTCACACCGCACCGCTCTTATCTGTGCACCAACTCTTCCGCTCCTTTTGTAAAACAACTGATATATAGCAGGTAGCTGCTGTTGTGCTGTTTCATTGCCAGGACTTCCTGTCTTTGTGAGTCTTTGTGTTCCCTTGTTCTTGGTTCGATTATCGTCTTTGTGCAGTTGCACAACCCTTTGTCACTTATTGTAGCATAGAACAACATTTTCAAATGTCTTCTTTTGTCCACTATGGAATTAGATTTGTGTCAATATTTTCAAACAGCTCTTTTTAACAAGCAAAAAGAATATGGAGTTAATCTTAATTCATAAATGTTTTATTTATTGTGCGCTTCAGACAAAATCATTGTAAGTATCTAGAATCTGACAAATGTTCTCGACGGACAGTGACTCCAGCCAATCAGCAGGCAGCTTCATAAGGCCCGCCCACAAACAAAAAGAACAAAATTCAATACTTTTGAATTAAATCAATATTTTATTGTTTCATTGGTGAAAATACAGGTATAAGTATAACAGGTAATACCTATTTTGCTTTCATTTGCTTTAATGCTATCACAAACTGGTACTGCCGTAAAGCACAGCTTATGGTAGTAAACTGCAGTAAATGAGCCATCTCTGCATTAATTAAGTTATCGGAGCAGACGCGACAGTTTTCTGACCGTAGCTGTCATTTAGGCATTAAAAACTTATTTTTAATACCAAGAATTTAGCTTGACGACTTTTATCTTGTCTTCAATGTGGATCACAGAGTGACAATAAATCGCTGCACTTTCTTTTACGTCGGAGTTTATTGCCTCACGAGCCACACGAGCACAGAAACTTTACGTCCTGCATGAGCGGCAAATAGGTTGCCACTTCAAATCCTTTTGAGATCAAGAAGGGCAGCAGCAAATACACAAACACAAGCAGAATACAAATATTCAAAAACAGCCATCAGGAGCGACACACACACACACACACACACTCTAGTACTAGAACTATATGGAACAGAAAAAAGACATTTTTAACTGAAATAAAACAATAGCTGCTGATAACGACTCCATCGGTGATGTCATGTCTTACTGCTGTACAACAACATATGTGGACGTGCAGGTCTTGTCCTGGTTTCCTGTGTCCATGCATGTGAGAGGAGGAGCTTAAAGGCAGACAGCAGTGGGGGGAGGTGCTCTCTGCACCAGTTACATAACTGTGTGTTTGTGCTGGTTTGGAGCATGTTCTGCTTCCCTGCACTGCAGGAATCAATCATGTGCTTTGCATTGCACCACTGAATAACACTCATCCCCCATGTGTCCTGCCACTCCTCTGCTGCCTCCTCCATGCCCCACCCACACACACACACACACAGCAAAGGGTCTTACGGTGCCTCCTCCCACCCAGAGTTATGTAACAGCCTGAGCACCGGCCTGCATGGTCAGCTGAGTCAAGGTGCTGACTGAGCAGCTGGAGCTCAGTGTAGTGTAGCAACAGTCAAAGACTGCTGCAGTGACACACACACACACACACACTAACACACACACACACACATGCACACACACACATGCACACACTCACACACACTAACACACACTAACACACACACACACACATGCACACACACACATGCACACACTCACACACACTAACACACACACACACACACACACTAACACACACACACATGCACACACTCACACACACTAACACACACACACATACACTAACACACACACACACACATACTAACACACACAAACACTAACAAACACACACACACACAAACACACACACACACACACTAACAAACACACACACACACACACTAACAAACACACAAACACACACACACACACACTAAAACACACACACACACTAACACACACACACACACACATGCACACACACATGCACACACTCACACACTCACACACATACACACTCACAAACACACAGACACACACACACACACAAAGGCGGAGTCAGATGTACACGGCCAACTGCACGTAGACTTGGACCCAGTTGAGCTACGGCCTTAGCTCAATTAAACTGTACACTGTCAACCTCATTGTGCTCACACATACTTAATAAATAGTGGAAGTGAAAATCAGTGTTCCAAAGATAAGGTGTATAGCAGCTAATTATTGTGGAGGGATTAATAATGCCAACATATTAATGATTCCTGAGTTTTTTCCCCAAATACATTTGGCATCTTGGTCATAACCAATTGATGAAATCCACACTGAAGACAGCTGTAGTTTTAACTGTCGCTGTCCACATTCCTGGGAGATATGCAGTTCTCTGCAGGCAGACAGAACTCTGCAAACACCTGATAACAGAGCACTTTACCCTGGCATGTCCAACAGTACTGCACAGAGCTTGGGTACAATAGGTGTTGTAAGCTGATACAGTGCGGATGTGCTAACTGTATCTAGTCATTAAACAGCCTTTTCTGAATTGTTTGTCAGTTTCTTAGCGTCAGTGCTAATGTGTTGATTAGGACAAGTTATGCAATGTGAGTTTGAGCTGTATCCAATCAGAAAGTTTGCACATTAGTCCTGAGTTAGTCCCATCGATAGCTAGAAGCTCAGTTGTCGGGGGCTTAATGCCCCTGGTAGGGTTACCCTAGGCAAACAGGTCGTAGGTGAGCGACCAGACAAAGAGCAGTTCAAAGACCTCTAATGATGAATAAAACACATGGACTTCACAGTAAAAACCCCCCTCTCTGGAGCCAGGCCTGGAGGCGGGGCACGATGGCTGAGGCAAAACCTTGGACGTAGGAGGAGTTTGGTGAGACCATGGAAAATGATTTCTGGACACGTTCGAGGAGGTTCTGGTCAATGATCCAGCAGCTTAGGAGGTGGGGAAGCAGTACACCGTCAACACTGTGTACAGTGGAGATGGGGTGCTGCTGACCTCGACTCAGGACATTGTGGGTCGGTGGCGGGAGTACTTCGAAGACCTCCTCAATCCCACTGACACGCCTTCCAATGAGGAAGCAGGGTCTGGAGACTCAGGGGTGAGCTCTCCTATCTCTGGGCCTGAGGTTGCTGAGATGGTTAAAAAGCTCCTCTTGGCAGGGCCCCGGGGGTGGATGAGATCCGCCCCGGAGTTCCTTACGGCTCTGGATGTTGTAGGACTGTCTAGACTCACATGCATCTGCAACATCGTGTGGACATTGGGGACAGTGCCACTGGATTGGCAGATCCTCAGCCTCCTGGGTAAGGTCTATTCGGGGATCCTGGAGGGGAGGGTAAGTTGGACTGTCGAACCTCAGATTCAAGAGGAGCAGTGTGGTTTTTGTTCCGATCATGGAACGGTGGACCAGCGTCCTGCATGGGAGTTTGTGCTTTGTGGAGGAGGCGTTCGATTGTGTCTCTCTGGGAGTCCTATGGGGCGTGCTCAGGGAGTATGGGGTACCGGACCCCATACCAACGGTTTCACAGCGCCCCTTATTATATGTGTTTTTATCGTGAAAATGGCTTGTCAGTCAGGACAGGTCATGTGACCCATTTCGTCATCACCTTGTTCTGCCCTCAGGTTACAGTCACTACAGCTGATTTATTTCTGCCTCTATCTTGTCTTTTGTCAGATTTTACATCCTCCACATCATGAGCACACATCCACCTCCAGTGGCCGGATTCTTCTCAGCAAATGTCAGCCCACAAACAGACACGGACCACTGGTCTTGTCTTGATGAGGACATTTGAAACACACCTGTGGTTGTTGAAATCCCCTTTGGTGTTAAAACAGCCTGTTGATGAAGCATGTGCAGAAGCAGGTCTTTGTCTGTGGAACTGACCCAGTTCCACAGACAAAGATGTAGAGCATGCCCCTGAGGATTGGCTTTACTGGTCTGCAGTGGGATGCGGTTCCGTTCCTCCTGGCCCCTGAACCATTTCTGGAACCAATCAACTGTAACTGATCTATTTCAAAAGAAAGTCTGAATTTTAGAGCGTGCAGTTCAGTTTGGTGCATCACCTGCAATATTGAGCTGGTTGATGTTTTCATGTGGATGCTTCCCATTTTCAATGGTTCCTCTTCAGCACAGTTTTGACATGACCACTGTATTTGTCTTGGTGCTTCTCACTGAACATTTACATTTGGTCTTTAGCACTTTTTCTTTGTTTCCTGTTTTATTTTGTACTTCCTAGTTTGACTTCCTGTGCTGTCTTCCCTGTTGATTGTCTGCCCCGCCCTGCTGTGATTCACCGATGTCCCATTTGCCTCACTGTGTCTGATTATTCCCTCCTCCCGAGTGTGGCCTTGTTCAGACTGCAGGCCAAATTGGATTTGGGCATATCCAGATGGTATGGTAGGTTTTTCAGAATAAAAGCCCCATGTTGATATAATGTCCTATTTACACACGTGTCCCTTGCAGCGTGAGAAGTAGATTGGGAGACGGAGGTTTTCAGTGTCAGTATGGACACGCGCAGATTGGATCTGATCACTTGTAATATATAATGTGAACAGTCAGGAAGATCAGATTCTGATCGGATTACAAATCTGATTTGGGCTGCAGTCTGAACAAGGCTTTGTTTGTTTCACGTCACGTTTCAGTGGGTCAGTTGCTCTGGTTTTTGTGTGTTCATGTGTATGCTCCATGTTTTTGAACTGTTTTTCACTTTGTCTTTTACTTTCATTAGTTTGCTTTATTAAAGATTATTTTTGTTCATTTTTGCAACTGTATTTGGATCCTCCGTTTTGTATACCGCTGACAAACATTTCATTTAGTTTTACACGTCACTGATTAATTATGCATGAACACTACATCTGCAGAGGCTGCGACACGCACACAACACTATTGATAAACAGCACAGATCCGTATGTGGAGGCCAGTAAGAATATGAAAGAACTGCTTTAGCTGAACTCTTAACAGACGCTTGTCTTTGTGTTTGCCAATTGCTGCGTGCTTTGTTGTGGGTGTGAGTAATAGATCTCATTATTAGGACTGTTTCTATAGCGACAAGGGTCTTTTGTTAAGAAGATCTGAGTCCAAAGAGCCAGAGGGTTCATTTTCACTGACACCCAGGAAGAATAGCCCGGTAGATATTGCACCATGCTGCAGGAGGTGGGCGTCACGCTTCCAACACACAAGCCTCATGTGTTTGTGTGATAGCACTGCGTCATTAAAAAGTCATAGTCAAGAGTCATATGGAGGAAGTGCTGGTCCCAGCTTCCGTCCGTGTGTGTGTGTGTGTGTGGACCAACTGTCAAACAAACCTATTTTAGTGAGGACATTGTGGCTAGTCCACACAACTTTAAAGGGCTTTTTGAGGATTAAGTACTGGTTTTAGGGTTGGAGTTAGGTTTAGTTTAGGGTAAGGCACTTAGTTGTGATGATTAAGGGCTAGGGAATGATGAGAGCTGCAGTGTGTAACTTCTGCTGATTGCTGCTGTTATTATTCTGCATTTATTTGCTGTGTCCTTCATCTGAAAACAACCTCTGTCAAGCAAAACTATCAGACCTGACTGAGGGGGCATTTGTGTGTATACAGCAGCAGACATATTTCAACAATGACTCATGTGAATGAACCATGCACTGTGTGCTTAAATCCAAATGTGTCAGACTCCATTGTAGAGTTCTAGTGTGGCTCGACTCAACTGTTTCGGTTTTTTTTGCTTTTCCACCAGTGATAGAACCTGGTGCTGGTCAGAGAGTGTCGTCACTGGAAGAGTCATGAGCCGACACAAATCAAACAATGCCAACTGTATATCATTTATAAAGACTTCAATTGTAAAGACCTTTTCACTGACTGTGACAGGCGGAGTCTGTGCTCCGGTCGGGCAGGAAGTGCTGAAGTACTCGTTTTAATGAACTGATTCTAAAGATTCAGTTACACTGAAAACAGCTGCTTTGCTCGTCACTTAGTGTGTTTGTGTCGCGTATAAAGGTCAGTTTGGGCAGTTTCATGCAGCCAGGCTATGATGACCCCGCCCACGTTGAGGCGGTACTATAGTAATGGAAAATGACGTGACTGGTATGAAACCATAGAGACAAGTAGTGCTAGAACTGTATCATGGAAAAGAACATTGTGTTTTACTGACTAACTGCTGTCATCATTCTTTGAGTGAATGTTAAATTTCATCAGGTCAGATAACCAGAAACCGGTCATTGGGACATTTCTTATAACATAACAACATCGTCCACCCATTGCCAAAACACTGCTGCTGCCTTTTAACTGGTGAAACTATCTGTGTAATCTCACCAGCAGAGAAGAGCACCTCTTCATGGCATTCTGGTGTTCCAGGTGTTGTGGGCTACTGGTGAAGTTTCTCACAGATTTACTGTCGGACCCTGAGACTGTGGGTGCATTCATAGCAGCTGCCCTGCCAACATTTATGTGTGTGATGTGTCTGCGTCAGTGTCAGCACAACCACAGCAAACCAAGCAACCAGACTCTAGTGTGCTGAACAAGGCGGTCTCAGACTGCTTGCATAGAAACTCTGGAGTAGTCCATCGCTTGTTACCTCCATCTATACCAAACACTGGCAGTGGTAGGGTATCATTTACAGCTCTGTCACAATCGTCTCTAAAGGATACAGAGTAAAAGGAATAACAGTATCTTAGCAGAAAAGAAATGGCTAGAAGATGAAGTCACCTTTTATAATATTACTTGAGTAAAAAAGTCTGAAATAAAGAAAAGTATATGAGATTTATAGTAGTTAACTCATTGGCTGCCATTGACTGCTATAGACGTCAATTCGGCCACTGCTCTGAAAATGGCTGCCAGCCAATGAGTAACAATTTTCTGACAAAGTAAAAGTATGAAAAAATAAAAAATGTTAGAATTGAGCGACTTTAGCTAAGTGGTAGAGCGAGTCGTCTTTCATCTGGAAGGTTGTGGGTTTGATTCCTGGCTATGTCTGTACTTTGACAAGACACTTAACCCCAGGTTTATGGCTCCTGATGGTCGTGGGTATGAAAGATGTGTGATAGCAAATGTGCTGCACATAGCTGCACTGTCTAGAAAAGTGCTATATAAATACTAACCATTTACCAACTAGTAACGAGTAACAAAGATAGTTAGAGGAAAATGTATTGGAGTAAAAGAGCTCAAAAATATAAATAGCAAAGTAAAGTACAGAAATGTGAATTTAGTTTTTGTACTTTTCAGTTTTGGGAGGACCCATCCCCCATCTAGCATGGGCTAAATGTGCTAGCTTATCTGTGGGGGAGGAAGAGTTAGAAACGGGTGCGATTTATCGGTGGTGACACAGTAAACTCATGTATCACTGACAGCAACTTTGAATAAATCAAACTCTCTGGTCTTCCTGTGATTCAGGTCAGTGCTCTGATGTTAAAGTTCCAGGTGTTGAGCCTCGTTACTGTCAGAGCTGCTCCAGCAGGATTCCACTGGCACACAATGGCAGAATGATGTGCTAAGTGGTTGATGTAGCAATGTGGTGAAGATCAGTCAGAACACACTAATAACATGTCTGTATAAAAGAGGGTGCGTGACTCTTCTGGTCCAGGTCCTGGTGCATTAAAGAGAGCACTTAACAGTGTCTAATATTTCTTTCTCTCCAGAAACCAGCAAACATCCTGGTGATGGGGGAGGGTCTCGAACGAGGAAGAGTTAAAATCGGTGAGTCAGACTGAATGTGACAGCGGATCAATGTTGACTTGTGATGAACCTTCAGCTAACCGGACCGCTAACCTCTATGGTTAACCTCTGTGCTCCTATTAATAGTAAAGTATCAGGTGTTACTTTTTTTGTTGATGAAGAAACACTGTTGCTCCAACTACAGGAAGTTCACGTTTAACTCCTTTGTTTCTGTTATATGAAATAACACGAGCGTTCTGATGAAACAGTGCAAGCTTCACTCACAGTCTTGTTTTTGATTGGCCACAAACTAAATAGTATTAAGTATTTTCTTATCTCTTGTCACGTTCTGTTTTCTACTCATCGTGGTTCAAGATGGGGGACATTGTTTGGAGAATGCTTGACAATAAAATGACTGCTCAGACTTGAACACATTACATTACATGTCATTAGCAGACGCTTTTATCCAAAGAGTAATACAAACATGCTTTAGTCTTTGAGGATTATTGGATGTAGCAACAGCAGAAAATGTTTATAATATGAGAGCTGCAGTTGTCATGGCGTCACAGGGAATGGCACCAGGGCCGGGTCTGGCACCAGGGGCAGGTCTGGCACCAGGGCCGGGTCTGGCACCAGGGGCAGGTCTGGCACCATCGCCAGGTCTGGCACCAGGGCCAGGTCTGACACCAGGGGCAGGTCACAAAAAGGTCTAGAGGATAAACAGGAATCACAAGTGTCTGTGGGTGAACTGACGATCTGACTCTGACAGAGGGAACAGCAGCACTTATAGTGGCAGATCAACCAGGGAAAGAACAACAATAATCCCCAACCCACAGTCACAACAGCAGTAGTTTTCCTCCTGAGCTGGTCCTTTGTGTTGGTGTTTGCTTGAGTCAGTACAGAACACTGTTCAGTGTAGATGTAAATGTGGCTGTAGCCTCTCTCTGCTAACCACACCTGTCTTCTCCTCTTCCTCCTGTAGCTGACATGGGTTTTGCCAGATTATTTAACTCTCCCCTCAAGCCGCTGGCAGACCTGGATCCTGTGGTGGTGACGTTCTGGTACAGAGCCCCCGAGCTTCTGCTGGGCGCTCGACACTACACCAAAGCTATTGGTGAGTGCGCGTGAACACACACGTCTCTCCACTACATCAGGACTCTGTCCTCAGATTAGAGTCATTGTAGCATCATAAGTAATCTACTTTTTTACATAAAATACAGAAGGTTTCTTTTATTTTACTTAAAGTAGGGAAATCCCTGAAAAGTGCTCACATTAGAAGGATGAAGAACAACTGTGTGTCTAAGATGAACCGTCACTGCAAAACTGAGAGAGGCTGGACATAAAAACCCAGCACAAGAAGACTAATGTGCTGGAGCTAATGTTCCTCAACAACACTCAGACTAAGTGGCGTCGCTCTCTCTCTCTCTCTCTCTCTCTCTCTCTCTCTCTGTGTGTGTGTGTGTGTGTTCATCAGACATTTGGGCAATTGGCTGCATCTTTGCGGAGCTGCTAACATCAGAGCCCATCTTTCACTGTCGCCAAGAAGATATCAAGACAAGTAACCCCTTCCATCACGACCAGCTGGACAGGATATTCAGCGTCATGGGTTTCCCTGCAGGTTTGCACAAAACACACACAACTACAGCACATGTGCAATTAAAACTTAACCTGTGTTAGGCTGCTGTTTGAATAAAGTATCTGTGAAACACATGGACAACTGTGGGAATCACCATGAACTCTGAACTCTGTGGGTGGCTCAGACCAGCCGGGATCCCTCTCTGACCTTATACAGGTCATCTATGCAGTTACAGGTGTTTCATTTAATGAGAGGCAGACTCACAACCTGTTATGCAAATGCGTAAGATATCGTAAGAATAATTATAATGTGATACTGACCTGGTTTAATTGTGCTGGTGTGGCATTAATATGCTTCTGTACACTCATCCAATTGATCTGAGGATTTATTTCTTGCCACTAGAACAGAACATTCATTATTAGCACCTTTGAGGCTGTGCTAGTGCTAATTGTCGTCCCGCAGCTGCTCATGCTTCACACACACAACTGCACCACTCACACACACACACACAACTGCACCACTTCCACTCACCCCCACACCCACACACACACACACACACACACATACCTAGAAGCCGCAGCATTCTTAGAACCTTGACTCAGGTGAAACTAACAGTGTTAGTGAAACTGGCTCAGGAAGTGAACAAGCTGCATTGTCTAACATAACGTCTCTGTAGGTAGATATTTAGCCTACAGGGTGTTTCCACTTGTCAGTGTGAAATGAAGAAGCCTTGTTGAAGAGAGGTCACATGTCTTCATGTATCCTAACAATGACCTGGATGACTGAGAACATCTTCTAATATTTTTCCAGCTCATTTCTCCCTTTTGTTCATTTCTGCCATTAGTGAAGACGTCATATTTATTTTCCTCTCAGTGTTACAGAGGTTTTGCAAAGTTACTTATCGAGCTAAGTTTTCTCTCGTCTTTCATTTTGTGCTTGTGCACTACACAGTTCTAGCACTACTCGGCTCTACTCTACTTGGTTTGGTATCAGGCACATCGTTGTCCATTACTATGGTGCCTCCTTTAGCACGGTTGTTATACGCGACACAAACACACAAACCCTCGTCAGGAACATGTGCACCTGCAGCAGCCGTGTAGACTCACTGTAACGCTGTTCATGGTGGCCAGCAGTCTGTTGACATGTTTTAGTGTTGGCTCGTGCAGGTTCTATCACTGATGGTAAGGTGTAGATACTCTATGTGGTTTAAGTCTAGCATAACCGAGCTAGCTGCCAGCAGAATGAACCACAAAGAGAGGATGATGACGTCCGGTTCTGAGAGCACGATGACGCTGACATTTATTTCTGGTAACCAGGGCCGGCTCTTGGCATAGGCGATATAGGCGGTCGCCTAGAGCGCCATCTGCTGGAGGGGCGCCTCTATTCCTAGTCGCCCTCATTTGTGTGTTCTCTCTTGAAAAGAGCATCAACCGTGAAGTGTCTAGGCAGGTGTCATTTGATGATACCATAGATGCTTTTCCTGCAAGGAAGTCCAGACGTGTACAATTTTAGCTGAAGTGAAAGACACGCTGGAAAGAGTTACCTGACAGTTTGCTGTTGTTGTTCAAATTAAACATGTGTGATTGTTCATTTGGCTGGTGTAATTCGTGTGTGTGTGTGGGGGGGGGCACCGGAGAGCAATCTCGCCTAGGGCACAAAATTAGGTAGAGCCGGCCCTGCTGGTAACCAAATCAAAATCAAAATCAAAATCATGGACTTGCTGAGCTGAGTGGGGCTCCGCCTCCATCTCTTCAAATGTGTGTTCCATTGAGATATTTTGATGCAGAGTCCATGCAGAGTGTGAGGGGAAACCCTAGAGTTTTTTTTACTGAAGCACCGTGTCACCACTCGCACTCACACATACCTGACATGGCTCTGAAAGAAGGCGCAGCGTTCTTAGAACCTTGACTCAGGAAGTGAACAAGCTGCATTGTCTAACACAACGTCTCTATAGGTAGGTGTTCAGCCTACAGGGTTTATATAAAAATGTGTTCTAAATCAACAGAACACTGTGTTACACTGGGTCTTTACTGTCATTCTCAGGGGAAAGCAACTTATTAATGATAATGTGATAATGTTACAGTGAGAGTTTGCAGTAATCTACCAAAGAAAAGTTCATCTCATGTGCTTAGTAATAGCATTACTAGCTGTGAGATTGCTTAAGTTGTTCTAGTGCAACTGAAATGAGTAAAACTACGAGCTGCAAACTAGCAATTCCTAATAATTCCTAATTCCTAATAAATACTTTGAAATTGGTGCAACCCCACCATGGACATGAGTGTGTTAGAGAGACTTTGCTTTCTAATAACAGACATTAGACCTCAAGTGTTCTGCCTGTGTCTAAGGAAAACAATGACATGTAGGGTCTATAGTTCTGAGATCAATCTGAAGTCTCCCTTTGTGTCATAAAACAATTAAAAATGTTGTGAAATATCTTTTGAAGCAGGAATACATTTAAAGATTTGTCTTTTTCTAATGTGTAATTGAAAATGAGTTCCTATATTAAACAAAGAATTGTCTAACACATGAACAAGGGTGAAGGAACAGACAGACAGACAGACAGCACCAAATCCAGGACCTTTTTTAGATAATAAACAATACAGTGCTGTAACAGGTGCTGTATGTGTTAAAGCATAAGCTGAGCCATGTTCTCCTCTGTCCACAGATAAGGACTGGGAAGACATTCGAAAGATGCCCGAGTATCCGACTCTGCAGAAGGACTTCAGGAGGACAACGTGAGGAAATGCTTATTTGATCATCATCACACTGCACTTGTGAAGTGATTTTTACTGTGAATCGTCTTATCTGACAGATACGCAAACAGCAGCTTAATCAAATACATGGAGAAGCATAAAGTCAAACCAGACAGCAAAGTGTTCCTTCTGGTATGTAGACTCTCTCTCTCTCACACACACACACACACACACACACATACACAGTAAAAAAACACACTTTCTATTGTTTAAATGTACAAAAATAGTAGAAAGTACAGTATCCAACTCTCTCCCCTCTGATAAAGGCTTCTGCAACAGTGTGATTGAAAGTACCGTTACAAGCACTTTGACTTGCAGAAACAGTTGGCATCTTTCCCATAGCACATGTGAAGTGTGCAAACGTATCCTCTGCGAAAGGATTAAAGCGAAGAATATTTCCTCGAAAAGTTTACACGGACAGATTTTCTGCTAACGGCCGAACATTCAATCGACTACGAGTGCAGTCTGCGGATCTGACAAGGTCTGCAAAAACCCAGGAGTACCATATAAGGCCCCCGGCTCCAGGCTTTTGGAGTGACTTTGGAAGATCTACAGAGTCATCTGGAGGAAAGGGACGGTACCTCAGCAATAGAGAGACACAGAGGGCGGAGTCCCAACGAGGAGAATGCTAGCAACATCGAGCAGTTCAGGACAATCTCTCTCCTTAGTGTTGAGTGCAAGACCTTCTTCAAGATCACTGCCAATCGCCTCATGGGATTTCTCCTGAAGAACACCTACACTGACACCTCGGTACACAAGGGAGGAGTTCCAGGCGTCCCAGGGTGTATTGAGCACACAGGGGTGGTGACTCAACTGATCCGAAAGGCATGAGAAAGCAACGGGCACCTGGCAGAGCTGTGGCTCCACCTTGACAATGGTGATGGATCATTACGACACCAGCTCGTGGAGCTGGCCCTGAGCAGATACCACGTCCCAGAGAAGATACGGAATCTCATCCTTGACTGTGATAACAACTTTAGTCTGAGGGTGTCCTCCAGGACTTCAACATCAGAGTGGCATTGTCGAGAGATGGGCAACAGTACGGCCCAACAGTGCCGTACTGTAGATCAGTTCAAAATACTTAACAAGAGGGGGCACTAGCGAGCAGCGATATGTGAGGACTTGTTCGCACAGAGCTCCCGGTCGGGGTGAACCTTTTTTAAAATGAATACTTTTATAAAACAACTTATCTCTGACAACTAAACAACACCAGTGCATCATACTGATAGCTTCACCTTGTCATTATATACGACTGAATGACAAAACGTCATTAAACGCTACAAGAAGGAGGACGGACTCTGCTAAAGCCTTTTTTACAATGCCCACAACATTGTGGCTCTCAGGAAACATTGACATCTCATATTTAATGGACTCTTAATGCCTGGTGTTTCACCTACAATACACAGACTTTATTCTTCTCTCCTATTTTATTTGACTTCTTTCTGTGTACGCTTGTAGCCTATGTGAGTATGTGTGCGTACAAACAGTGAGGAAATAATGATTTGCCCCCGAACAAACAAATGAACAGTCTAGACTTTTAATGGTAGGTTTATTTTAACAGTGAGAGACAGAATATCAATAACAAAATCCAGAAAATGCAGATGACAACGTAATGTAAAATTCATTCAGTCATTAGTTAGAGCAACTTACGTCATATCTCACAATAACAACACATGAGACGTGAGCTAGCTAAGCCACGTTAGCTTAGCTGACTTTTTCACTGTGTTGACCTCGGCAGCCGCTTCCTGTTATCGTGCTGTTGCCGTTGGTAACAAAGGCCCCTCTGTTAATATGTTTGATGCACTTCTGGTGAACACGCGCAGGGACTCACTTTAGAGCGTACGGCCTCAGACAGGGGGCGCTCTTCATTAGGTAAAGCTTTGCATTCAGTTTTTATCCAAACTTGAAGTTTCCCACTGCTGTTGGAGCAGCTGAGAATTGTGCAGGTTCTTCCTGACGTCCTAGACATCGTTGGCAAAATGAATGCTGCGTACAAAGTACACTTCTTATGACATTCATACTGGAGGCAGATTCGTCTATAAAAAATATCAAAATATCAATTCACCCATTATATGATGAGAAGTTTCTGTCTATCTGTGTTTTTCTGTTTATTTAATTGTATTCTTGTTTAAGAGCCTTGAGCGTGGAGGATACATTTATTTGTGTTTTCGTCTTGTGAGCTGGATGCTTGTTCATGAAAAACTGCAAAATAAAGTTTATAAAAATAAATACTTTCAGTATTCAGTATTTCAGTCCAGTGACTGTCATGGAGGCACTGAACACATCATTAATGATTCAGTTAAACCAAAAACAACTGCTTTACAAGTCACTAGTCACTGGTTTAACATTATATATACATATGTATATATATATATATATATACACATAATATTATATAATATAGTATAATATAATATAAT
The DNA here is from genome assembly GCF_019176455.1 of Solea senegalensis. Lineage (NCBI taxonomy): Eukaryota > Metazoa > Chordata > Actinopteri > Pleuronectiformes > Soleidae > Solea > Solea senegalensis. Next base: position 14,896 of record NW_025321342.1, read on the forward strand.
ATATTAATATAATATAATATATTAATATAATATAACATAATACAGTATAATAATATATAGCTTACAAAAGCACTTATGTTATGACTCAGTATACCATAAGCAGTGTTTACTGTATGTGCTGTGACCCATTTTATACATAATCAATATTTCGTTAGTTAACTATGGTTAACTATGGTTAACTATGGTTAACGTTGTATTCACTTGTTCAACTTCAGTGATTATATTGTGTCTTAATACACTGTGTGTAAAAATACTTGTGACTATTTTGACCATGACTGACTAAATGTCATGACGTTGATCATGTAGATGTTTTAAAACTAAGCATCAGTATTTATTTCACTTGCTACACAGTAAATGAAAGTCCACTGTCACTATCCTGGTACTTTGTTTGCCTCTCACTTGTCTTCGTCCCCGTCCTCAGCTCCAGAGACTCCTCACCATGGATCCCACCAAAAGAATCACATCAGAGCAGGCACTGCAGGACCAGTACTTCCTGGAGGACCCATTACCCACCACTGAGTGAGTCTTAGACCTAAATCATACTACATCCTTTTTTTAAAAGCCTGATAATCCAGACCCTGACTCATCTCTAATGGACATGTGATCAGCAGTTAGTTTCCTGGGTTTCAGGGACAGGGCTGTGTTGGGCTGGTGTTGATCTCTGTCTTTTTGTCCTCAGTGTGTTTGCTGGATGTCAGATACCCTACCCAAAACGAGAGTTTCTCAACGAGGACGAGCCAGAGGACAAAACAGAGAAGGTAAACGACCAACAATCAACAATCTTTGATGAGCTCAGGCTGCAGAAGAGCAGCGGTGTTGTGGAAACCTGCTCTGTTACCGTGGTGATGGATTTGAGGATTGATTTTTTTGATTTGAATCTGTGTCTGTCAGAATGGACAACCTCATCAACAGGGAAAAGAGAGTGCTGTGGAGACGTGCGGGCCTGTCACCACAGCTCACTCAGCTTGAGTATTGGCCGATACCGATATTGATCTGATACAATATCAGCAAGAATCATACACACTTTAATGACTTATTTTGTAGTGTGGAATGTTAGAATAGTCTTGATCAAGAACAATAGTATGAGAAAAACTGACCCATTTATTATTAACCAATGGTTACATCAATGTTAACCTTCCACATAAGAATATTGTTAATTTCATACAGTCTATGGTTCATTTCATCAGGAGGAAAGTACCAAGTGCTAATGGGCGTGTTTTCAGAGCACCTGTGTTTCACAGGTAACAGTGTGTCTTCAGAGAACACACCCCTTGTTTTCACTATTTTGGATTAGCCCAACCCACACAGGGTGAGTGACTCGTCCCGCAGGTAAACCCGGAGCCCGGGGACCGGCCCCGCAGACGTACTTAGCTCCTTGTGTGGAACTTCAGGAAAACATTTAAAACACACAAAAGTCTATAATTAACAAACGGAGGCTGTTGAAAGTCGTAGCGCCGGTTTATGAAATAATGTTGTTTTAGCGGCTCGCCTCAGGATGAGCTAGCGTGGTGCTAACGGCTAACTCACACTCGCTGTGCGGCTTCGTAGCCTCTGAGTTCAGAGGTTAAAGAAAAATGTTTCACCTCTGAAATAGCAGTAGCACACACACACACACACACACACACACACACACACACTCTGTTGTTGTGATCATGTGATCTACATGCATCCAACACGCAGAGCCCATGTGATCACAACAGCTGCTGGATAGAAGAGCTGGAGCGGCATGGACTGTTTTTAGAGGCAGTCGCATATAATCTGATACTTGTATTCATTCATAGATTAGTAATCTATGAATGTGTATGATGTGAAGGCAGATTGCTCTGTGTAGTCCATTCATACGGCCAATCACAAAATACTATTTACTGTTGCCATAGGCTAACAGTATTTGTACTGTTGTGTTGTGACCTGCAGTCATTTCTCATGTTCCTAAACTGAAGCTTCAGTTTGTGATGTAAGTGTGTTTAAGTGAGGCAGGTGTGTTGGTATTCCTGGGCGTGGCCGTAGCTCACGTATGTCTTTACAGCGATGTAAAAAAATCCTGCAGGACTTGTGCAGAGGCAGGGACACACTCAAGGTGGATCTCTGTAAAGTGGGCTTATCACGGCTCATGGCTGAGTGGGGTGTGACAGGCATGTAGCTGCATGTTTCATAGATTCACACGTTTACCAGGATCCTGCTGCACACAAGAAAACCCACTCACAAACGTCTCATTGACTCACACATCTGAAATAATAATAATAATAAAAAAACAAACAGCATTTTAAACATTTCCACTCCCATATTCAGAGAGCGCATGCTGCCAAGTGCCTTGCCCAAGAGTTTAACTCACAACCTTCCAGTTGAAAGAAGACTTGCTCTACCACATGAAGAAAAGCCATTTGTTTTAGGAGCTTTGGTCTGTAGTTGAAGCTCAGAGTGATATTCTTCTTCTTCTTCTTTACATTACTCATCACAACCTGTGTGTTTCCTTGACGGTTTTTGTTTGTTGGTGTCTGCAGAACCAGACCCAGCAGCACCAGCAGACGGCAGGTCAGAACCAGGCCCAGAACCAGGCCCAGAACCAGCAGCAGACCACAGCCCAGCAGGCTCCGTCCCAGCAGACTTCTGCCCAAACCAACGGCACCACCGGCACCACAGGAACCACCACAGGTGGAGGTTTACAACACAGCCAGGACCAGGGACCGCCCAACAAGAAAGCCCGGATCGGGCCCTCTGGGGCTTCCTCAGGCACAGGAGTGTTACAGTCAGATTACCAGGTGAGTGGCAGGTTCAGTGTGTGTCCTCACAATAATCTACTGTAGTGCTCCTGAGCCAGACATTACTCACACTGTTTTACATGTTATCAGTCATATTGGCAGCGGTGTAAGTGTCAGGGGGGCCCGGGCGTCGTCAGGGACCAGGATGACAAAAAAAGAGGTTCAGAAGTTTATTTCTATACGTGAAACTAGACAGGTTTTCCAGTGTGTGGCCAGTCACCTGCCTACATGGTGACAATAGCACTTCTCACGAGTGGCTGTGCATGTGTGTGTGTGTGTGTGTGTGTGTGTTCAGGGCGGGGGTGGGGCCTATCACCATGACGTTATGCTGCTGCTGCATATCACAGTGTGGCATACTTCAAATAGTTAACTAGCAGTTAGTTGTCTGTAGTGCAGTAGTGGATTCATAAACTAAAACATTGATATTAAAGCTGCAATAATGATTCTCTTCATTATTGAGTAATCAGTTGATTATTTTCCACCAATCAATGATTAGTGGTTTGGTGCTGATTGTCAGTCACTGTGGTGTCTCTGAGCCTCTGCTCTGGCGTCACTTTTATCTGCAGTGACTGAACTCTATCAGTAATTATTCTAATGACTTTGAAGTCTGTTGAAGTAAAGCGACACCTGCTTGTGTTTTAAATGGAGGACTAAACCAAGCCCAGGTCTCCAATCTGCAAAAGACTAATGACGCTAACCAGAAGAGGAAGAAGAATCTGGGAAATAAAGTCCAGCTCCTCCTCTCCTAAAACAACAGTAACATGCAGGTCACTAACAAACCAGAGCAGTAAAAAATAATAATAATAACGTTTTCCACGTTTTATATTCCAATACATTAAAGACCGGAATGCTTTAAGTGACACAAAATCACACAAAAAAACACAAGCAACCAATATCGGACTATGAATTGCATTATCCGGGTGTGTTAGTCTGACTAAGACTAGCTTGATTTTAGTCAGACTTTAGTCAGTATTTACATGACATTGAGAAAAGTGATTTTACATGAACATCTTTACATGTAAACGTTTTACTTCCTTATTATGCACCAGTGTGTAACACAATAAGTGGCCGCAGGAGCAGTGGACAGCACATCACGGGTAAGCCTTGCTCAGGGGCACATAAATGTTGAATTCTCTCAAACAATGTGTAGCCTATTCACTATACTGCTTTGGATGGGTATAAACAGACAGGACGTGACTACTGCTGCTATATTTAGTCCAAAATAAACCGTTACAGATTAAATATTCTGTCACGTAGACTCCTCGTCTTCTCTGGGCCGATGGTGTCTCAGTGGCAGTACTTTGGACACTCTTTAGACTTTGAATAAACCAATGAATTTAAGGATGTTTCAGCACAACCAGCTAAAGACAACGAGTGGCAGACAGAATAGCATCTTGCCACTCTAAAAAGTAACAATGAGTATATTTTAAAGCCAATAAATGCATGTTGTTACCTATAATTCTTCTATTCTCTGTGAATCGTAAAGTAATAATAACCCTAACGTATAGAAACACTGTCCAATGGGAACCATGAAGAGACTGCAAGGTTGTAAGATGTTGGCTGAGAAGGCGTACATGGAACGCAGCAACCAAGTGGCTGGAATAGTGTGTGAACATCTGCTCCGAGTATGGACTGGAGGTCCCAGGATCAAGATGGAAGACGCCTGCAAAGGTGGTTGAGAACGACGGGGCTAAGATCCTATGGGACTTCCAGATCCAGACAGACAAACTGGTGGTGGCTAATCAACCTGAGATAGTGGTTGTTGATAAGCAGCAGAAGAGGACAGCAGTGATAGATGTGTCAAACCCAAGTGACGGCCACATCAAGAAGAAGGAACACGACAAGCTTGAGAAATACCAAGGGCTGAGAGTGTTCCAGTGGTGAACACCGGGAGAAACTGACTCCAGGACAGATTCCAGGAACAACATTTGAGATCTCTGTCCAGAAAAGCTGAGGAACAGCTAACATACTGTGCAGAACATATTATAAACAGAGAATGTACAGTATGTATGTATGTATGTAAGGTACCAGTCAATAGTTTGGACACACCTTCTCATTCAATCGTTTTTCTTTGGGAAG
>NW_025321343.1:0-19456 GCF_019176455.1 Solea senegalensis
TAGTCTTGGTTGATGACTGTGCTGCTGTAATTAACATTGTAACTGCAGCATACTTATGTAACTGTTCTCCATTTCCCTGTCTGTCTGTCTGTCTGTCTGCAGCCATGGGAGTGCTCATGTCAAAGAAGCAGCAGGTGGAGAAGGTGCAGAAATGCACCGCCGTCGTCTCTGCCTTCCAGGCCGGCATCAAGGACCGCCCTCCTACGACTAAACCGGCAGATGGAGAAGAGGAGGAAAGCGACGGCCCTGCCAGAACCTCAGCAAATCCTGAGGAGAAGAATAAAGACGAGGCAGACAAGGAGGAGATGGAGGGCAACGCAGCGCCGTCGACCTCCCGCCAGGCCTCGCTTCAGACGAGGGACGAGTGCAAGGTCAACCAAGAGGCTTGGTCCAGGTTACGCGACGGGAAGGGAGTGGAGCCCGAAGATCTCGACAAGACCCATCAGCTCACGCCGCCTGCCTTCGTCCGGCCTAAACGGGAAGCTGACGATGACCAGCCGGTAGAGGTGGAGCTGGAAAAGAAAGAACAGGTGTGTCTCGGAACACCTCACATGCATGAATAACAGAAGTTATCGCAGCAAAATTCATATCGGATTTGATCTAGGACCACTTATTGACCAAATCTGATTCTGAAATCTGAACAAAAGATTGGATTTTTGCGTGAACACAGCCTCGAAAGATTCTAATCTGGGAGTTTAGTCTCCTCTAAAGAAGCATGGACAGATTTAATTTGTCCTTTGTTCCCACTACTATCAACAAACATGTGCAATCATTTGTGCTGTACGTATAGATTTGTACATTATATTGTCTGTGTAGTTCAGGGGCCACATAACAGCGCAATTTGATGTCAAGTGGGCCGGCCCAGTAAAATAATAGCATAATAACATATAAACAAACAACAAGAAATCCAAATGTTTCCCCTTGTTTTATATTCAATTATGTGTTTTAACAAAATATATTATTAATTAATTAATTATTATATATTATTATATAAATATTATTAATTATTAATATATTAATATATTATTATTATAATTACCTGAGATTTCTTGAGAGAAATAAGTGCAATTTCAACAGTATTAGGCCTAGGTTTACTATTTACACATCTGCATTACAACTTACAGAACACAGTGGATCTACAAAACATTTAGCCACAGGTACCTGGAAATGAAAAATATACTATTTCAGTTGAGATTGGAGCCCCTGGTGGGTACAGTTGACATCCCATGTCTGTAGAGATGAGCCAGAAAGAATATTGATACAATCCTGGTCAAAAATCACTGCATCTAATATTGGAAAAAGAATAAATTTAAATCAGATATGATCTAAAGTTCCTGAATATCACGGGTTGTCATTTGACCAGAACGTGTCGAGTGATGCCGCGATCTTGGGAGCTACAGGATGTGGACTGATTTTAAAAGGCAAAGCAGACGAGTGTAATATTGTACAAAGACAGTAATTATCAGTATTTTGCTGATCAGTACACCGTATTAAAACATATCGTAATTGTTTTAAAATCATATTTAAACCCTCATGTCCAGGGACTAAATGTGAGATCTCCATGGCAACAGCAGTGCTTTATAACTGTGTCTTTATCCAGTTTGGAATTATGATAAAGCAGCAGAGCTCTAAACTGTGTTTTTGAAGGTGGGAGAAGTCTAAAGTTTAAAGTTGTTTTTCTAACACCAGCAGAGATACAGACGTGTGGTTGTTGTGGTGGTGCTGGTGGTTGTTATGTGAGTGAGGGCTCTTCACAGTGAGCACTCTGTGGGCAGGCTGCTTTGACCGGCTCCAGAGAGGTGACCCTGTCCAGGGGCGACGCTGACTAACAGGATGGGGTTCACCGACACTGTCGGGTTCTCTGTTTTTGCAAAGAGGAAGCATTGCCCCGGCAACTCACTTTACTGCCGACGCTGCGCTTTAACAAGAGCTTCAGAGATAAATGCAACTGCTGAGGTCACACGCTCGGTGTTGTGTCGAGTAAAAGAACTCTTTTTGGAGGTAGAAAAACACGTGGTTAGCTCCTCTTACCTGACGTGTAACAGCAGAAACAGCCGACATAGAAAGTAGTAGAAAGTTTAACAAACCAAAAACACTAAACCTGGGCTGTCTATGGTAACGTTTACTAATCACGTTTGACTGTCTGGAATTATCGTTACGAATAATCAAAACTACAGTTCCAGACATCTGCAATTCAGTTTTTGCTAGTCTGAATTAGAGCTGAAACAATGAATTGATTAATCAATTATTAATCGATTATTAAATTAATTGACAACTAATTTGATAATGGATTCATTGGTTTGTAGCTTTTTTCATGATTAAAACAAGATTTCCGATTGTTTAAGCTTCTTAAATGTGAGTATTTTCTTCATTTCAATAAATCATTATAAAATCATTCAAAGTTCATCATTTTGGTTTGTGGACAAAACAAGACTTTTGAGAACATCATCATTTCCTGGTTTGACGAACACTGATCAACATTTTTTAAGGTTTTCTGATATTTTATGGACCAAGTGATTAATCGAGAAAACAATCGACAGATTAATCGATTATGAAAGAAACTGTGACGTGACTTTTACATTCATGGATATGAGGCTTGTCATTATATATATCTACTATTCAGTTTCAGATATCTACAACTTTAATTTGACAAGCCATAGATATCTTCAATTATCCTCAATTGAATACATCTTGATTTAAGCTTCAGATTGTCCGAATGATGTTGTACATGGAACTTGAATTGTGACAAGTGACAATGCGGTCGTGGATATCCGCGTTATCTCTGATTCCAGTTTCAGATACAGTATCTACGACGCCATTATGACTTATATGGAACTGAATTCAACACAATGGACAATGTAGGTATCTTTAATTCAAGGATAATTAAAGATATCTTGAACTTGAACGATGACCAGTCACAATGACATTGTAGATGATCAACTACAAGTCAGTTGCGGAATTTTGCGATGACACACAAAATGATGACTCTTATACGTGCAGGAGTTAAAAGTATGACTTTTTAAGACTCTGGAATCTCCTACTAACATAATCTGATTAAATACCCACTGTTATTAGCCACCACGAGACGAGATGTGTGACGTGTGTGAGGTGTGGACGGCCGACGACCTGTTCCCCTGCAGGATCTGCACGCGCGTCTTTCACGACGGCTGCCTGAGGGAGTTGGGCTACCTGCGCGCCGAGGCCCTGCAGGAGATGAGAGACACGGCCCACACGGTTCCAGGCTGGAGCTGCTACTATTGTGTAAGTCCCCATCACACAATCACACACACCAGACAACAGACACACACTTGCTGCAAATGCAAATGCATGGAGGCAAGCCAAAGAGAAAAAATGGATGTTTCAGTGCCAACATTTGATTATTCAAATATTCTGCAGCCTCTGATTTCTTGGCTTGACTGGTTTCTGTCTCTAATTCTTCCTGTTTCTCTGTATTTACATTGCGAGGCGTCACAGCTGTGAGTATTTGATGCTGGATACACAGTACTAACGCCAAGACAAAGGATTTAGGGCCAGATTTGTTGTTCTTTCTCGTGTGCAACAACGTGAGGTTTGTTTTTACTTGTTTTAATCTTCAAATCCAACTTGTGGTGATAGTGGTGGAGAAGTTCAGGTGTCGGTCATTTAGTGCCGATTATCAGCTCCAGGTGAGTGGATTGTCATCGCAGCAGACTAATTAAAATTGTGAATCATTCTGACTTTTGACCTACCCTTACTAGTTACATCCAGCATGACACGATTAACCTAATTAAGAACCAGAAAATAAAACACTTCAGTTGGTGTCATTTTGACAGGATAAAAAAAAGAAACGCCTGGCAATAACTGACAGTGAAGAAGATCTTAAACCTTCCCACTTCACCACTTCAGGATGGATTATCTGTCAGACTGTTTGAAGACTTGAGGACGATCCTGTCAGTTTCAGAAAGTCAGTCCCAGCTGTTATACGTAAGAGTTTGATGTCACACTATCAAAAAAGATAGATGGTTTATAGATAAGGTGTGTTGTAGCAGGACAACTCTCAATCCTTGAGAACCAGGATTAGGAAACACTGTCCTAAAACGTGCTCCTGGACGTTGACCAATTGGATAACAGAGTGCTCTGATGCAGCGTAACATACAGACATAACTAGGCGATGCTGCCGTTATGTGGAACAGTGACCCCAAAAAACCTTCTGTTGAGCTTTGGACAACAGTAACCTGCCTCTTTGACGTCTCCTCACGACAAAGTTAAAAAACAAAAATACTGGCGAGTAATAGCGCAGGCACTTGAGAATTGAATTGAACAATTGAATAACGTCTTGCCCTGCCTCCCCGATGACCTCTGAACTCACACACCATCGTCTTACTTGCAAGTTCCCCCAAACAATACACGTCAACAACACTGTGCCACGGCATTAACCCTATCCCTCCATTTTGTTTACTTTAGCTAGAAAGCGCGTTATGAGACATTTCCCAAATTAACCAAATCCAAGAAAACTAGGCTAACTAAGCTAACTGGTTCCCAGTCTCTCATACATACCATCAACTAGTTAGACTAGTCCACTTTCACTCCGAGATGTTGAAGACATACCAACCTGTCCTCCAACTGAAACGTAACTATGGGTCACTTTGGGCTCTGGTTTTGAAAACGTATTTCTCCGTTTTCCGGTGCGGTATTTTCCAACTCTAATATGCACATGTGTTACTGAGGTTAGGGCCACACTCTGGTACTCCATAATTCCTGCATACGACCTATATGTACGTTTCATTGGAGGACAGTCTCAGACGTACCGACATGTCTCCACTTTGCAACACCATTGTTAACGATATGACCGCTAACAGTGATGTTTGTTTGTTTGTTTGTTTTTTTCTGCTTACGTGATGACGTGTAATGCATTTGAAGGGATGTCCCATTTCGTTGAAGTAGATTTGAACACTACAATAGAAATGGGACTGGGCCTTGCAGTGAGACAGTCGTGTGAGTCCTGTGAATTACTGGATTGTGGACCATGATTGTTGTGTCAAAGATCATATTTGCTACATTACCCATTATAATTCTTCACTTTTCAGCTTGAGCTCAACTGTATTGTGTAATGTTCTGAGTTTAAAAAAAACGAAAAGCTAACAAATGCCCACTCCTCATCAGGAATTCAAGGCCAAAGCCAAAACGGATGACTCCGCTGATCATTGCCCTGCGAGAGGCATAATGCAATCTGTTTTAATTCTTTCACAAACAGCTTAGGAGTGCTTTCTTCTGGAGGACCCTTCAGAGCAGGGGGAGCGGCGCCGCTTTCTCTCGCCCTGAGAAGCACAAGCACTTGCCAAAGTTGTGGCAAGAAAGAGATGTTTTTCACACAGTCTGTGAAAGAGAGGACACTGAAAGGTCTTCTTTCTTCGTCTGGCTCCTTCACTGTGAGAGAGAGAGAGAGAGGAACGTGGGAGGACACAATTCAGCGAGAGAGGGGAATGTTTTATTCAAATTGTGAATCCAAGGTCTTGACAGCTACAGACAACAGCTGTTTACTTTAGTGACTGACAGTCAGGTGGTACGATCCTACTATTTGTCTGTAATATCTCAGACTCACTTTTACATATGCTGCCGGCAGAAGAGTTTCCCTTGAAAGTGGATAAACGAGTCAACCTTGTGTGGCTCAGTGGCAGCCAATCAGAGGCAGGAGTGACTTTGAATGTCTATGTTCTAGCTGAAGGCAGATTTAGAGGACTGTCCATCCACACTGTGAACCCTCTTATATTAGCAAGTGAACCTGGGTGAAGCTGCTAAAACGAAGGCAATTAACACCGTTCACATTGTAAGTGGTTGTTTTTTATTTGTCTTTTTTCATCATTGCAACAACTATGTGTGAATTCTGTCACCAAAGCGCCACAAACAAAACAATTCAGAGGAAAAACAAAAGACCAATAACCTCAGTGTTGGCTAACAGCTAAGCTAATGGCTAAAAAGAAAACCTCTTTTGTTGTACGTGTGTGCTAAAGTGCAGCTACTTCCTGTTACTGCTGTTGCTTTGGTTGCCACCCGAAATTAAATGTGAATAGATAACTTTACCCTAACCGCTATCATGTACTTGTACAAGAATATTTTATTTGAAATCCCAGAAACTGCCAAAAGTAGCCGCACCTAGCATGCGTAGAACAAATATTTTGGAAATCACCGAAAAACGTCACCTGGGCCTCGCTTTCCCACTAATGCTATCAAAAACCTGTTTTATTAAACGCAGGAAGCTAATATTTGGGTTCACTAACAAACATTTGCTTCTGCTGTGAGATAAAAGTGGCTGAGCTACAAGATAATGCTTCATGACAGCCCCGATGATTATGGCATCATCGTCTGTCATCATCGGATTCAGTGTGAGCACATAAATATTGACTCCTGCGGAACATTTATTTATGTCTTTGACTTCCGCTGTGGCACTGAAGCCTCATGTGAGGTTATTTAAAAGCTGTGTGAGCGTTCAACCGAAGCTGTCATTTTCTTATGAAGCGTGGGCTTAAATAACTGAACTGTGTAACCCATCGGATTAAATTAGACTATGCTGCTATTATTATCATGATACTTTATTCCCCAGGGGCCTTTACTGTCTTATTTTTCCGATGCTGTCACAATGTGACAGGAGTATTAGGGCCAAACAGAAGATAATAAAGTTTAAATATTATGAGAATGAAGTTGTAATATTATGAGAATAAATTCATGATATTAAAAAGTCATAATATTATGAGAAAAAAGTCGTAACATTATGAGACAAAAGTCATATTATGTGAAAAAGTCATAATAAAGTCACATTACGAGAAAAAGGTCATAATATTATGAGAATAAAGTCGTAATATTATGAGAATTTAGTCGTAATGATAAAAAAAGTTGTAATATTATGATAAAAAATATCCCTAAAAAATATCCATATTACGATAACCCTAACCCTAACCCTCGTCATGACAAAAAAAGTCAGAATAAAAAGGTAATAATATGAGAAAAAAGTCGTGATAGCCTAACCCTAACCCTTGACTTCAGCCATTTCCTCCTCCACAAAAGAGATGATTTCCGCCAAGTCTTTGTGATTGTTTCTTTGAGGTATTTCTTTATCAAGATGTAACTTCACAAAATACTCTGCGTTCCTCATCTTGACATGGGTTGCAGCTAATCATCTGAGATTCTGCTTGAGTAATAATAATTATGACTTCAATCTCTTGATTCTGGAAAGGTTAAAAAAAAAGGTTTTCAGTTCGGCCCTAATATTCCATTGTACTGCAGAAATGTTTAAATCTAAACATTAAATATTCATAGCAGATGGCCTAATTCCATTGTTTTACACACAGTGTTACTATGGGTGGAACCAGCATATGCAGAGAAATGAGAGTCACTTTGCTGATGACAGCACAATCTTTTGTGTTCCCCACGTTCTTGCTCTTTGAATGGCAGCTGGATAAATAGACGTAGCCGTATTCATTTTTGTTTTATTATGTTCTCGTTAAGACGTGGCAAAGTGAGAGCGGCAGTAAGTATGTAAATGAAGAAAGAGAGAGAGGGAAAGATGTGACAGATTATGCGTTAGCGCTCTTTAATTTTTCAACCTCCCACACAGCTCAGGGCGAATTCCATTTTTGTGATTAGTGGCACACACGTGCGTAATCTCGATTCGTCGTTTGAAAAATGCCCAGGAGACAGACGTGACATTTAATTTTCACCAAATTCCACTAGAACAAAAACCAGCAGATGAAAATGATCTGCTCTATTTTAAGCATGAAACTGTGTCGCTGCTGTTTAACAGAGCGATAAACAAATGAGGGCAAAGGTTTATCATCCGACACGCTGCTTTAAAGAAAAAGAAAGAATTGACATTTCGTACAGCAGCAGCAGCAGCTAAATGTGATTGGCTCCATTTTAAGTACAAGTACAGTGAAACATGCCGAGCACGAGCGGTGAGGATCATTCCGTACAGTTGTTTTCATGATACATCGCGACAGCAGGACACATTTTAACAAGGGGATAAACAACAGAGCTACAGATATTTGTCGTCGCTCAATAAGACATCACAGCAGCTGTTGAATTTGTGGAACTGAGGAGGATTTTATTTCCAGAGAAATTAGATAAACATAGGAGTCATATAAATTTAATTTCACTAAACTGCATTGCTTGAAGTGGGCCGGTACTGTCCAGTGTGCAGTACCAGTAGTAGTAGTTTTTCACCATTCAAGGCTCATGCTCCCACCCTGCCCCAGTCAACCACGGTGTGCCACAAGGTTCTGTCCTTGGCCCTCTCCTCTTTTCCATAAACATGCTCCCGCTTGGACAGATTATTCGCCACCATGGTCAAAACTTCCACTGCTATGTTGACGATACCCAACTCTACCACAGCACATCTCCATCCACTCAGCTCCGTCCACAATCATTTCACCACTTATCAACTGTTCTAACCTGCTCCAACTAAACAGCCGGAAGACAAGTCTCTCCTCAACAAGGTGGGAGATCTGATCCTCTCTGTCGATGACATCACCACTTCACTGTCCACCGAGGTTCGCAACCTGGGTGTCATTCTGGACTCAACGCTATCATTTGACACACACATTAAATCTGTCACAAAATCTGCATTTTTTCTCCCGACTCCGGCCATTAAATCACTGTTGAAGCGACACTTGGTCCTGTTTTTGCCACCTGATTTTTTGTTTGTTTGTTAGTGTTTGTGTTTTTGATCTGTTTTTTTTCTGTTTTTCTACTGTACAGCGAACTTGGGTTCCGTGAAAGGCGCTTTATAAATCTAAGTTATTATTATAATTATTATTAGTACTTCCCTTTTAGGTTGTCTGTCCAATTCACTGTTATTGGCAGGAATAATCTTTCTCAAGGTGCCCAACATGACCTCCACTCATTCTAGAAAAAGAAGAATAGCAGCATCGTAACAGGACACCAAATACAATGGACTGTGTGTTTGAAGTTAAGAATAATCTCAATATATAAATTGGCAAAAACGTGAAACAGAAGTCCACTTTTTAGGACTAAATGTGTTATGAACGTCATTAACATCCTCGGGCATCGTTTGTTCAATGAAGATTTTCATAATTCAGTAATACTATAATAATACTAGTAATCTAGCCTGGGAAAAGCTCCAGAAAGAAACATCTATATTGATTTTGGGTAACCAAAAACCACAGATATTTTTGTTTTTCAAGTCCTACAATAAAAAGAAAATCAGGAAATGTGTGAAATACAAATGCAGTAAACACTCTGTTGATCTGATGTTAGGTTGTGTAATTGCTGAGTGTGAGGGTGTTATTATAATATTATTATTATTATTATTATTTATCTGGTAAGCATAAGTGGTTGTGGATTTCATTGTGTGACATTTACAAAGTGCTGACAGATCAGCAGCGATTAAGGGCGCGAGGTAAACAAATTGGAATGGACTCACCTCAATAATCCCGGAGAGACCGTTAAAATCGCATCGCTCCGCTAATCTGATGAATAGAATACAAACACAAAATGGTTTATATCCTTGCCTGTGGATTTGCTCCAATGAGGACAGATATGTTTACATGTGAATGTACAATATGTTTTTTCCTCTTCCTTTAACTTCAACTTAATTGCATTGTCAAGGAGGAAAAACGAGAAAAAGATTTCTTTTACATTTTGCTCGGAATCAAATTTTCTTTGCTTGTCTTTCTCTGACTAATGATCTGATGATAATGAGACTCTGAGACAGAGCAGAGGAGCACGTCGCGATAATTACCATAGGAAATGCAACAGTTAATGGATTTCGATGCTTTCAAATGCCTGTGGCTAATTGCAGGAGGTCGTACGGGAAGAAGTTCTCATAATCAGAGCGCACTGTCTTATTAAACATCAAGTGACGCACCACCTGACGATAATTGCCCTCCCTGCCCTCGTCTCACCCCTTTGTCTGCAGGATAATCTGAATCTACTGTTAACAGAGGAGGAGATGTACAGCCTGATGGAGACCTTCAAACAGTGCAAGATCATCCCCGGTGAGACCATACCTACCTTAAATTAAGGTTTTCGTGATTCCCTTCAAGTATCCGTTTCCTACTTTACATCACAGTTCAGTTACATGTAATAATCTTGTAATCTTGACGCATCCATGAAACGTTACAGAAGGGAAATCTCATTTTAAAAACCCAGTCGTTTGATGGAATGAATGTTTCTTGGGCTGCTGTATACAAACAAACGCTCCCTCAGTCAGGTCTGATAGTATTGCCTGACGCAGCAAACAAATAACATAATAATTACATGAACAACAACAAAAATCGAGAAAGATTTACGCACTGCAGCTTCAACGAGAGTTAAAGCCAAGTGAGATCAATTCTCGTGTTTAACAAGATTGTAAAAACACAGGTGGTCAAAACCGCAGGAGCAGCTGATTAAAGGGACACGGCCACAGAGATACAACAATAAAAACTAATGACTACGAATAAAAAACCACAACAGAATCAATGACAACACATAAAAACGTATTGGAGTGGCGTAGACTAAATAAATAATACACCTGTACACAACCACGGACAAGGTCGCAGGGACCCATTGACCTGCATGTTTCAGATGTGCAGGTCAAGATAACTTAAAATAATAAGGAAACTTCTAAAACACGGAGGGCATTTTGTCCCCAGGATCAGGATCAGGATCAGGAACTCTGCTTTCATTTGGAGTCATTCCCCCTTTTTGCAGCCATAACAGCTTCCACAGACTTTCCTCAAGATTTTTAAAAATGTTTCTATGAGAATTTGTTCTCAAACTGTGGTATGTGTACAAGCTAGTGGTACACAGGTTTCCTCTGGTGGTACCTGGGGGAAAATATCAGTTTTTGGACCAGAATGCATAGAAAATGAAAGAAATAACAACAAGAAAACATAATTGCAGTCACCTTGTCTCTTGCTCTATATTATTCTAATTTCACTATACCAGTGAGGCTAATATAACAGAAACACTACTCTTATTACTAATGCGAATTAATACTGGCTATCATGCGGGAATCAACGTAATTGTAGGAGCTAAAACCTTACCTTAATTTATAGTTCTGATTTTTAAAGCATTTTTAGACAATGAGGGTGAGTTTGGCTGCGTAATTGTCACTGTACACTATTAATATCCGTCATATATCTTCGTGTTTTTGTATCATAACATTCATTTTCATCTGCTACAGTTTGTCAGTGATCATTTTCTTTCATAAATTGCATAAACCTAAATGGATTTCAAGATGATTATTTTGTTTTTAAGCACGGTAAGTCACGGTTCGGGGGCCAACTCAGCCTCGTAGCTGCATTTTCGTTTAGGCTTAAACTTTACAGTCATAAAGTTACAGCAAATCCTTAATTTCGGGGGGAAACTGCTGGGGGACAACTCTCCGCAATAGAACTTACATAATATTGCCTTTACATAAACATATAATACATGAAGATGTTACTATTCAAGTCCAGGAGTGAATGTAATTGTGTTAGTAATGAAGTTTTGGCCCTCTCTTGTTTAATTTAATCAGGACCATAAAAAGTTATAATAAACAACAAAAACATTTTTGTGAAGCCGAATTGTCTTTCTCTTGTTTCCTCCCTCTCATTCTGTCACCTCTGTTGCCAACATGGCCGGATTAATCTGCGAGGAGGCTTCAGGCCAGGAAACTTTGATTACCTCACAGCAACATTTCACACCTGCCGTCTCCGCGTGCTCGGTGAAGCCAGTGAACTTTCAAGACCTGCTTTCAGCAGCAGAAGAAATGAAATAAAATCCTTGGTGAACTCTGGGTAGAAATACAACCACCTTGCTATTGGATTTCTCTGTCGAAGTTATTACCTGCCTATTACCCAGTCTGATATTTGTCAGTGGCTTACCTTTGCAGGAAACCAGTCCCATAAATCTGGACGACTGGCCGGTGATTAATTCGGTCTTGCTGAGATGAATTGGTTCTCTGTTTTTTGCAGAGTCGTGTCTGGTGTCGGATGAGCTGCTCCAGTACCGCCACTTTGTCTCCAAGCTGCAGTTTGATAAGGACCTGACCGACGAACAGGAGGAGGAAGTCCTGGGCCAGTTTGCGGCGCTGGATCCTGAGAAGAAGGGTCACATCGAGTGGTCGGACTTCCTCTACTTTGAGTCCCTCGCGATGCTGAGGAAGTTCCGCACAGAGGTGAAGTCAAATAGAATGAAAGGAGCTGAAATTATAAGACATATATTGCAAAAAGTCATACTGCAGATTTTTTACTGAACTCCTAGATCAGATTATCGCTAATCCAGTAGATTTCGATGTTGGTTTAACTGAATAAGAAAAGTCATCCATGTTTAAACCTGCGTCCCCTGCCACATAGCTGTTCAAATGTTGACTGCATGTGACTGTGTGTGGTTTAAAGATTGCACAGGAATAAATCAGTGTTTATAGATTACACCAGGTTAGTGAGATTATCTTTAAGCACAGGAATTGACCTTTGACACGCCCATAAATGACAGCAGGGGAGTTATTACTACACCGTAAAATAGGACAGGCAGTTTTGTGAAGTAATTTCTGATCTTTAACAACGTTTAATATGACAGTTCTTTTAGGCATTAAATATTAGTTACAGTTATTCATTGTCTCAGTTAACTCAAGATTCATCTAAAACATTTCTGTTTTAAAGTTTTAAAGTAAAGAGATTATACTTACTTTATAAAACTGTAATGATACTAAAATGTGGCGCTGAGCTCACAAAGTAATTCACAGAAACTTATTTTAAATCCATTAAAATAACAAGTCAAAATTATTTAAATGACTCAAATGAACCTCTCGTGTTGGAACAAATATGTATCATACAGTTGAGTTTATACACGTTTTTACATTGTCGTGATTCTCACACACGCCTTGCTTTTTTATTTTGGAACAGAACTCAATGGTGCGCCTGTTGACCGCCAAGGAGAGAGATAAAGCCCGGTCTGTGTTCCTGGGTCTGCATCTGGATAAAGACGGCATGATCACACGGGCAGAATGTCGCCAGGCTCAGCAGTCCTGGTTCCACAACCTGAACAAGGACTCACAGTCCTGCAACGTGAGGTGAGCAGACCGACGACACGAGGGTCCACCAAATCCTGTCCTTTGTCCAAGAGTGGACGATGTAAATGTAAATGGAGATAAAAAGGGAAACAGTCAAACAGGCAGGAGCTCATCAGTAGGCTAACGGTGTCTTATTTAAGAGAAAAGATTTGGCTTCTCAGGGAACAGAGGTTTTTTTTAAAAAGAAAAGACAGACAAGACATCAAGCTGTGTACTTTTCTCAACTTCTCCCTCCTGTTGCCACAGTAACACAGATAGGTTTTGTAAGATTTTGTAAAAGAAATGTCTGTTAGATTCAAATCATGTTACTATTGTCACTGGTTGACAATCCTGTGCCGCACACAGGAAGTGATGTGTTTTATGTAACGCCAGATGAGGCAACAGCATCATTGCGCGAGTAAAGCAAGATGACTGTGTGGCAGAATGGTGGTAGGTGAGGACAAACCGACAACGCCACCTCAGGGAATTTCACCCCGAGGAAATAACTAAATAAAATTACTGCTATATCCCACGTTAAATCTCTACCTAGACTAAGGGCACAGGTTCAAAAGCACTTGAGATGAGACGTGAGTCCAACAATAAGTCAATATTTTATTAACAATCTTTAAAAATACTATTAATAAAAGGAGTCAAACACTGTTTTACTATTAGTTGGGGACAAGGTCGACTACTTGCCCGCAAAGCTCAGCTTAATAAAAAAACACACAAGGCTGGGCCAGGGCTGTAGGCCTAGTGCGGCTGGAGGAAATCTGAGAAGGAAAAAAGGGCCTTAGTATACACCACAGTGATTACCGTACACCATCCGGATGACACCCAAGTGCTGTACAGTCGAGGGACCAATGACGGACACCACCACCAGGGGACCAGCCGCTATCTGCCCCTACAGCTCCTGCCCTGCACAAAACACAAACATTATCAGCGGAGTAAACGCCAGCAGCTCACAACTACACACCCACACACGCGCACACACACACACACACACGCGCACCCAAACCCAACTAATACAAAATGGAATGGAATAAATCAGAATGAACATACAAATAAACAGGATACAAAGAAATAAAACAATAACATGCACAAACACAATCTAAATAATTTACAAGGCAATTTAAAGAACAAACCAAAATAATCAAATCAAATTAATCGTAAAGAGAAAACATGCAGTAATTCAAATCAAAACAACTTAGTCAAAAACAAACACACAAACAACCAAACAAAAATAAAGCAACTAACAAACTGAAACAATATTCATAACTATAATTTAAACCATCACAAAATTGTACTCGTCACGAAGTAGTGGTGATAGTTGTAGTAGTAGTAGTAGTAGTAGTAGTAGTAGCGGCAACATGAACTAAAACAATAAAAGAAGAGCGGGGGACAAAACAGCAGTCGGCCACGGCTTGGAGGCTGAGGTTTCTAGAGGGCCGCGGCACCGCGATTCACACGCTGGCCCAATTACCTGCCAAGCGAGCAAAGAGCAAAAATACTCAATCTTAATGTGGTGTAAAAATTTAAAAACACACCAGGATCAGCCTGCATATACAGTACCTACCAGAGGATAGCAGCGCAGCGCTTCCAACTCGTGAGGAGAGGGAGAGCGAGAGAGAGAGGGAGCGCACGGCTCACTTGCCGTCCACAGCAACTAAAGACCAAAAAGCCATTCAGTCAGCGGCCCAACAAGAGCTACCAGCGGCCAGGGCATAATGTAGCCAGCTTACCTTCCGACACTGATGTGTTCACCCACAGTGGAGGGAGCACACGTCAGCTCCGCACAGACAATGCAGCAGACTCTGCAAACAACAGAGGGGAAGCGTGACACCACTACCACTCGCCTTAACTTCATCACTGCATTCAATAATCCTACAAGCGTAACCTACCGCACAATTAGGGAGTATGGATCACCGATCTGTCACAGCCACGCCAAACCACGATCTGACTGATCACAGCATCCGGGAGAAAGGTATGACGCACGTCAGAGGCGCAGTCACCTGCCCATATATATAACAGTGGGCGGCACTGCCCCGCAATTACGCAATGACGTGACAACTGATTCTGTCAGGTAATTGAGTGCACCCGTGAAGAATGCGGGTCACTTCAACTTGCCACATTCTACCCCCCCTTTTTGCGTCGTCGCCCCGACGATGACACAAGAGACCTGGAGGGTTAGTACCAAGGTCTAAAAATGGCAAATTGAGCATTAGAGGCCGGCGCTGGAGTTTCAACTGCTCCATTGTCCGCCACACCGGCTGCCCGAGGAAGGCGGTGGACATTTGAATGTTGACCAGCTGTAGAGCGTTCAGTTCGTCGCAAGACCATCTGACTGGAACTGGGTTGGCCTGCTGAAAAAGAGGAGTGGGTTGGTGGACCAGAACTTTCTGGTACCAAAGGTGTATCTGGAATTGGCTGAGCTTCCACAGGGATGACAACAGAAGACCCTCTGGCCTCTGAAGAGTTAAAAACCACTTGTGAAGGCAGCAAAGAGGTGTCAGGGACCAGCCAACATAGGTCAACATCCTCAGACCCGCTGGGTGAGCTACCAGGCAACATGTGTTTGAGTGGTTGTGAAACCTTTGCAGGTGGAGTTAAAGGCGCTGACCGAATTTGGGCCTTCAACATGTTGCGATGTACATTACGTACCTTACACAAGTCATTCACAGGAGCAATGGTGTAAACCGCTCCTTCACCTACAGGTACACGCAGCACTTGAAAGACCACGGGACTCCACTTGTCCTGGATTTTATGGCGACCCCGGATACTACGGTCCTGAAGGTAGACCAACTGGCCCACCTGAAAAGGTGCGTCATGAACCCTCTGGTCATGCCGCTCCTTCCGACGACCTGCTGCAGCCAACAGCCTCTCTCGAGCGCCTTCCAAGGCAATACCCAATCTGGCTTGGTGCTCCACAAGCCAGTCCTGCACTCGCCCTGGAACAGGGTCACGAACACGGCCCAAGAGAAAATCTACAGGTAGCCTTGGCTCCCGACCAAACATCAACAGAAAGGGAGACTCTCCAGTACCCTGGTGAGGAGTGGTATTATAACAGAACAGTACCTGTGGTAGGCAAGAAGCCCAGTCCTGTTTCCTGGAAGATGGCAGTGTGCGCAGCAGATTGTGGAGCGTTCGATTGAACCTCTCGCACTGTCCGTTGCCAGCCGGGTGATAAGGTGTAGTACGAGACTTTGCTACTTCATACATATCGCAAAGTTGATGGATCAAGGAACTCTCAAAGCTCCTCCCCTGGTCTGAATGGATGCGGCTGGGAACACCAAACCTGAAAAACCATTCCGTAGACAAGACCTGTGCCACAGTGGAGGCTCGCTGATCCCGTGTTGGGACAGCCACAGTGTACTTGCTAAACACGTCTGTCATCACAAGGACATTTTCTAGTCCACCCCGAGAGGGTTCTAACAGTGTGAAATCTATTGCCACAATTTCGTTTGGCCTAGAGGCCAATAAGTGACCCATGAAGCTATGTGGCACTGAGCCAGAATCCTTTGCAACCTAACAATGCCAACACTGGTCTTGGAACCTGTCGCCTCTCCTCTGGAGTAGGCTGGACCTGCCTTCGCCAAAAAAGCAAAACATTTTTCAGGATAGGGTCCACCTCCTGCATGGAGCGGATATCTGAAGAGGAATGGCTTGGCCAGACTGATATTAGAGACTGCTTCGCAGGTACCCCGGAGTCCAAGTGCGAGGCTTGTTGGAGGGCCTCTGGGACTAGAGTGCCAGGTACAGCCTGTTCAACCAGGCTAGGACCAGACAGACACTGACGGGAAAGCGCATCAGCATTCTTGTTGCTGCGACCTGACCGATACTTAATTTCGAAATCAAAAGCAGCAAGTTGAGCAGCCCATCGGTGCTCCGTGGCCCCAAGTTTAGCTGAATGGAGATAACTTAGCGGATTATTGTCAGTAAAAACCACACACCTGTTGCCGAGGAGGTATTCTCGAAACTTTTCTGCCATGGCCCACTTGAGTGCAAGGAATTCCAGTTTCATGGAACTGTAGTTAGTCATGTTACGCTCAGTGGGCCGAAGGCCTCGACTAGCATAAGCGATCGGTCGTAGGCCGCTCTCTGTCTCCTGGGAAAGGACAGCCCCGAGACCGCTATGGCTAGCATCGACCTCCAAAACAAAAGGGCGCCCAAAATCTGCATAAGCAAGCACAGGAGCAGAAACCAACTTGGCCTTTAAGGCCTCAAAACTCTGCTCACACTCAGCTGTCCATGCAGGACCCAGTGCCTGTCCTTGCCTTTTCTTGGACTTGGTATCTACCAGTTCAGCTACCAACTTATGAAGGGGACCGGCCATCTTTGCAAACCCCTCAACAAAGCGCCGGTAGTAACTAGCAAACCCTAAAAAGGAACGCAGCTCTGACACATGGTGTGGGCGCTGCCATTTAGCCACTGCCTCAATTTTGGCAGGATCCGTGGAAACTCCCCCACCAGAGATGACGTGACCTAAGTATCTGACCTCTTGCTGGAAAAAGGCACACTTGTCAAGTTTTACCTTAAGCCCCTCTCTTAGGAGCCGACTCAGGACAACTTCAAGTCGCTGCACATGCTGAGAAACAGAGGATGAGAACACAACGATGTCATCCAAGTAAAGGAGCAAAGACTGGCACTGCTGATCCCCAAACATCCTCTGCATTAACCGCTGAAAGGTGCTTGGGGCATTGCACAAGCCGAATGGCATCCGGTTCCACTCGAAAAGTCCAAACGGCGTACAAAAGGCCGTTTTGGTTTTGTCCTGCTCTGAAACCGGTACCTGATTGTATCCACTGGCCAGATCTAAAGTGGAAAACCAGCGGGCCCCTGACAGGGCATCAAGACTTTCTTCTATACGAGGTAAGGGAAAAGCATCCTTCCTCGTCTTGCTGTTAAGCAACCGGTAGTCCACACACATGCGCAGACTCCCATCTTTTTTTCGAACCAAAACGATTGGTGAAGCATAGGGGCTACTGCTCTCCCTGATGACCTGGGCCTCAAGAAGCTGGTTAATATGAGCTTTGACCTCCTCATACTCAGATGGTGGAATGCGCCTGTACCTCTGTCGAACTGGCACATCATCAAGCAGCGGAATGTCATGGGAGATAAGGTTGGTGCAGCCCAGGTCACCATCGTGTGCAGAAAAGACTGAGCTATATTTCTGCAACAAGGACCTCACCTCCTCCTGCTCTGGCTCCATCAAGACAGACAAGTCCACTGCCTCTACCCCACTGCACATGGGGTGACTAGCCACTTGAGATGACACTGTGGCTGTAGTGGACCTCACCTCAGTGAGTCCGGCGGGAAGACTGATAATATGGGCATCGCCCAAGACACCAAGAGTGGTACGTGGATAGAGCAACACCTCTGTTAACCCCACGTTGACCACAGGGACGTAAACCGTACCACGGTAGACATGCACAATACAAGGAGATGCCAAAAGCCCTGCTGGCAGGCCAGACTCAGTAGGCTCAAAAAGTACAGCCCGGCCAGAGAACATTTCAGAACAAGTACTAGGTAGTACTACTGATTAAGCTGTTCCTGCTGACGCTTCAAAAGCTCCTTTAACTCTCCTAGCTCTGACCCATATGAGGCAGCAAGGGGGGCTGGGCCGGGACGACTCTGCACCCCATACTGAAGGCCATACGTTGAAGGGAGGGAGTAACTGCGTTCTCTAGTGCCCCCCGGAAACCCTTCCCTCTCCCATCTAATGGCTTCTGCACGCACCTCCAAAAGAGTAGCATCAGGTTGACCACGGACAAACTGTTTTAATTCCCGACGAAGAGCACTGTCAAGGACATGCTCTACAAATTGGTCACGAAGTAACACCCTGGCATTAAGCAAACCATCAGGAGCACATTGTTCCACCTTTTCCATAAGAGCCATTAGGGCCAGGGAAAACTCCTGGAGTGTTTCGCCCTCTTGCTGCTTCCTAGCAAAAAAAGCTTGCTGTAAAGTGACGTATGACTGGGCACAACCATACAACTCCTTTAAAATGGCTAAAACCTTAATGGGGTCGCCACGCTCCACACTAGTGCGATACTTAATCTCTTCCCGTGCCTCTCCTTCCAAATGATCGAAAATAAAGAAGGCCTGGTCAATGACAGACAGATGGCGGACACGCATGCATGCCTGTATCTCCTCGGTCCACTCGGCTATCCCTATGCCTGTTCTACCATTAAACATAGGACACCGGCGGTCTCTAGGCACTACCACCAACCGCTCTGTAACAGAAGCACTGCGGCCTAAAACTGGGGCCTCACTACCAGATGCCGGGGAAGCTAGGTTAGCTGCACTAGGACCCGCTGGAGACAAAGCCCTTTCCCGCAATAGTCGCTCGTTATCGGTCCGGAGCTGCATAACCAGGTCTCTAAGCTGCTGCATTTCCTCCTCCATAATAATAATAATAGGTAAAGTGCACACAATTCACTTAATATAAAA
>NW_025321344.1:0-22314 GCF_019176455.1 Solea senegalensis
TAGGAGGCGCTGTGCTAAAAATGTACAGTTTTTCCACAGATTTCTTCAGCAATAGTCCATCATCAACCCTAGGTAATTTGGTTGGGATGTGACCTTCTATCGCAAAGTTATAAGAGTTTTGTTGCCTGTGGCGAAAAAAAAAATTTTTCACCAACTTTGCCGGCCCATTTCTCGTACGCCATGCGACATTTGAACTAACCATAAGCATCGTAAGCTCCTGAACTTGTCCAAAGTGACCTCACCAAGTTTGAACGTGATCCCATGTAAGCTCTAGGACAAGTTAGTTCAAATACCGATGGTGCGAAATGGCCAAAATCGGCAAAAAATGAACTTTCAATCCAAGATGGCGGCTTTCCTGTTCGTTTTAGAGCTTAGGCTTGCCTAG
The DNA here is from genome assembly GCF_019176455.1 of Solea senegalensis. Taxonomy (NCBI): domain Eukaryota; kingdom Metazoa; phylum Chordata; class Actinopteri; order Pleuronectiformes; family Soleidae; genus Solea; species Solea senegalensis. The sequence goes on from NW_025321344.1 coordinate 386, forward strand.
GTTTTTTGACCGTCCCGACCCAAGGAACGCGTGTACCAAGTTTCGTGCATGTACATTAAACATGCTCCTCAGGACGACAAGTTTTAGGGGCTGGAGCAGTTATTTGCCCCGCCCACTTTCATTTTTTAACGCACATTCCCGGAAACACTAATAAACGTAAATTTTCACCAGGTCTGATGTGCTTGCAAAAATTGGTGAGTTTTGGGGCATGTTCAGGGCCTCAAAAAGGCGATTCATTTAGAGGAAAAATAATAACTAGTACCGCAAGCGGTAATCAACGGGTTCGAGCTTGACGGCTCGCGGGTCTCCCTGCGCCCACCTCGCCGTGCGAGACGTCTAGCTCATCTTCCGTTCATTCACCGCTTGCGGCAGTAGTAATTTTCAGCTTAGACTATTTTCAGCGTCCATGTGCTAAGTTAGATGGCACTTCCTGTTTAAAATGGCCGACTTCCTGTTTGGTGAAAGGTGTGTCCGTAAACGTGTTCAGGGACGTTCCTTTGACTCACATATCAAGTTTTGTGAAGATTGGAAAATGTTAGACTTGACTTCCTGTTTCGGGAGTTTTACTTCTTGTAGGGAGGTTATCCTTTACAGCACATATGTCAGAATCAAGGCCCGTGAATGAGTTATGTCTGCCCGCGGGATGATTTTGAATTACTATTAAAACCGGCTTGCACTATTATGTGCCCTCAGCACCATAATACTACAAATCCCAAGATGCACTGCGAGTGCGATCCCGTGTCATCATTCATGAACAGCATCACAGTCACAGTGGAGGACTAAACATTGCTGTCATTTTTCATCTCCCTCTCCCCCAAATAGACAAATAGAAAAGTAGACGGTGAAAACAGGGTTTTCAAGACAGGTGGGAGGCAGAATAATGTTCACAGAAGTAAAAGGAAAGCCTGTGTGTCTTGTGTGTGGAGACAGTGTGTCGTTATGAAAGAATATAACTTAAGAAGGCACTATGAAACTTGCAACTGTTTTGCACTTTTCAAGTTTGCATTTACTTCTAATTTTATTATAAAAGACAAACATTGGTGAGGATCAGAGCAGCACACTGATTTGTTTTGTAACATGCTGTTTCATTTTTGCATTTATCTTGCCATTGAGCTTTGAAGGAAAATAACATTTTGCTGTTTACCTGTTAAAAAGAAGAAGGAAAAATGTTTTCAATTTGTTACTGAAAGAGCCTTAAGAAAATATTGCAACTGATTTTATTTATATTTTGCTTAATTTAATTTAATTTAATTTAAATTAATTTAATGATTGAGAGCAATATAGGCTTTTGTATTGGTATTGGTTCAATATGTGCAGTAATTGCAAGTTTTAATAAATATTTAACCCTCCACCTGTACCATTTTTTTTATTTTGGCCCCCGTGTATTTGACTTTGGCATTACTGCTTTACAGACATGTTCCGGACGGGTCTGAGGTCTCATGTATCAAGTTTCAAGTGGATACAACAATCCCAATTAGAGCAGCATGAGAAACTGTAAATGTTAGATTTGATAGATTTGTAGGCAAATGCCTCCATCATGTGGCGAACAATGGTTACTGCATGAACAAAACACTCAGTTGAGGGAATCCTTTGCATTTTTGCCAGGCAAAACAGTTGAACGATTTGTTATCATATTCAGCAAGCATCATCTACCATGTGTTTTACATGTTTTCATTCATTTTGAGTATGATACAATGAAATTTGTTAAAGTTATAAGGGAAATTGTGAACTTGTATTTTATGTTACCACCAGAAGGCGCTGTTTTCAAAATGTACAGTTTTGCACAAGCATCTTCAGCAAGATCCCATCATCGATCGTCACGAGTTTAGTTAAGATCTGACCTTCCATCGCAAAGTTATAAGAGTTTGTTGTTGTAGCGAAATACTAGACGTCATATTGTCTGCCGTCAACAGAAGGCACTGTTTTTGAAAGTGAATATTTTCATACAGGCATCTTCAGGGATTGACTATCATCAATCATAGCAAGTTTGGTTCAGATTGGAATAGCATTCGCAAAGTGGTAGCAGTTTGTTTTTTGTCGCAAATATCTGACTTTGCAGTGTTGTCATTGCAACACTGTTGAACAATTTGATATCATATTAGGCACGCATCATCTACCATGTGTTTTGAATGTTTTCCCAAATTTTGAGTTTGATACAAGGAAATTTGTTAAAGTTATAAGGGAAATTGTGAACTTGTACTTTCTGTTACCACCAGGTGGAGCTGTTTCCAAAATTTACAGTTTTTGCTTAGGCATCTTTAGCAAAAGCCCATCATCTATCATCACAAGTTTGGTTAAGATCTGACCTTCAATCGCAAAGTTATAAGAGTGTGTTGTGTGTTGCGAAATACCAGACTTCATAGCGTTTGCCACCACCAGGAGGCGATGTTTTCAAAATTTACAGTTTTTGCATAGACATCTTTAGCAAGGGCCCATCATCGATTGTCACTTGTTTGGTTAATATCTGACCTTCCATGGCAAAGTTATGAGAGATTGTTGTGTGTTGCGAGGAATCGTGATTTTCGCCAACTTTGCCGCCCTTCTTCTTGTTAGCCGTGATACTTGATGAAAAGATTTTGATACCTTTGGATCCTCAACTTGTTCACAGTGACCTCAGCAAGTTTGAAGGTGATCCCATGAAAGCTCTATGACAAGTGCGTTCACATACCATTGGTGTGAAATGGCCAAAATCTGCAAAAAATGTACTTTCAATCAAAGATGGCGGCTTTCCTGTTCGTTTTAGAGCTTCGGCTACGCTGACTTTTTTGACCGTCTGGACCTAAGGAACGCGTGAGTACCAAGTTTCGTGCATGTACATTCAACGTGCGCCTCAGGAGGACAAGTTTTACGGGTTGTAAGAGTTTCACCTTTTGTTGTGAAAAATATGAATGAACACCAACTTTGGCGCCCCCTATCTCGTACACCGAGCGATATTTTAATAAGCTTTCAGGAACTTATGCTCGGCAACTTGTTCACAGTGACCTCACCAACTTTCAAGGTGATCGCATAAAAATTCTAGGATTAGTTCATTCAAATATCAGGTGTCATAGTGTCTGCTGTCACCAGGGGGCACTGGTTTTGAAAGTGAATATTTTCATATAGGCGTCTTCAGGGCCAGATTATCATCAATCAGAGCAAGTTTGGTTCAGATCGGACTCGGATTCGTAAAGTTGTAGCAGTTTGTTTTTTGTCACAAATATCTGACTTTTCAGTGTTGCTGTGGCAACAGCGTTGAAAGATTTGTTATCATATAAAGCTAGCATCATCGACCATGTGTTTTGAATGTTTTCCCAATTTTTGAGTTTGATACGATTAACTCTGTAAAAGTTATTACCGAAATGTTTATTTTTTGGATTTTCTGTTACAACAAGGAGGCACTGTGCTCAAAATTTACGTTTTTTTCACAGACTTCTTCAGCAATGGTCCATCATCAACCCTAGATAATTTGGTTGGGATGTGACCTTCTATCGCAAAGTTATAAGCGTTTTGTTGCCTGTGGCGAAACATTAAAATTTTCACCAACTTTGCCGGCCCCTTACTCTTACGCCATAATACCTATTGAAAAGATTTTGATACCTTTGGATCCTCAACTTGTCCAAAGTGACCTCACCAAGTTTGAAGGTGATCCCATGAAAGTTCTAGGACAAATCTGTTCAAATATCATTGGTGTGAAATGGCCAAAATCAGCAAAGCATTTACTTTCAATCCAAGATGGCGGCTTTCCTGTTAGTTTTAGAGCATAGGCTACGCTGACTTTTTTGACCGGCCCGACCTAAGGAACACGTGTACCAAGTTTTGTGCATGTACATTAAACGTGCTCCTCAGGACCACAATTTTTAGGGGGTGGAGCAGTTTTTTGGCCCTTCCACTTTCACCAGGGGGCGCTGATTTTGACATGAAATATTTTCACATAGGTTTGTTCAGGGCCAGACTATCAACAATCCTAGCAAGTTTGGTTCAGATTGGACCAGGATTGGCAAAGTTGTAACAGTTTTTTTTTTTAGTATTTTCTACCACCACCAGGAGGCGCTGTTTTCAAAATGTATTGTTTTCGGCAATATAGTGGCCTTCAGCAACTACCCATTATCAAACATAGGAAGTTTGGTGGGGATTGGATCTTCCATCGCAAAGTTATAAGAGTTTCGCTTTTTGTTGTGAAAAATAGGAATTTACACCCACTTTGGCGCCCCCTATCTCGTACACCATGAGACATTTTAAAAAACTTTTGATAACTTAAGTTCCTCAACTGGTTCACAGTGACCTCACCGAGTTTAAAGGTGATCGCACAAGAACTCTAGGATTAATTCCTTCAAATACCAGAGGTCATATTGTCTCCGTCACCAGGGGGTGCTGTTTTTGAAAGTGAATATTTTCATATAGACGTCTTCAGGGCGGGACTATCATCAATCCTAGCAAGTTTGGTTCAGATTGGACTAGGATTCGCAAAGTTGTAGCAGTTTGTTTTTTTGTCGCAAAAATCCGACTTTGCATCATTACCATGGCAACATCATGTAACTCTACGCCATCATATTGAGAACGCATAGTCTACCTTGTGTTTAGGGTGATTTTTACCAATTTTGAGTTTGATACGATAATCTCTGTAAAAGTTATTCCCGAAATTGTAAAAGTAACTTTTTTTTTTAGATTTTCTGCCACCACCAGGAGGCGATGTTTACAAACTTGACAGTTTTTGAATAGCCATCTTCAGCAAGGGCCCATCATCGATCGCCACAAGTTTGGTTACGATCGGACCTTCCATCACAAAGTTATAAGAGTTTCGTTGCGTGTAGCGAGAAATTACAAATTTTAGCCAACTTTGCCGGCCCTTTTCTCGTACACCATGCGACATTTCAACTAACCATAAGCATCGTTAGATCCCCAACTTGTCCACAGTGACCTCACCAAGTTTGAACAGGATCCCCTGTAAGCTCTAGGACAAGTTCGTTCACATACCATTGCTGCAAAATGGCCAAAATAGGCCAAAAATGGCTGTTCAACCCAAGATGGCGGCCTTCCTGTAGGACTTACAGCGGCGCTAGCACGGACTTTTTGGACCGTCCTGACATGTTTAACATGTGTACCGACTTTCGTGCATGTACGTGAAACACGAGAACAATCGGCCTGATGAAAGCTGTTTTTCATTTTCGTAAGCCCCGCCCACTTTCAATTTTGTACGCAGTGTCCCCGAAGTACTATCAGCCGTAAATTTACACCAGGTTTGATGCACTCGCAAAAATTGGTGAGTTTTCGTGTATGGGAAAGGCCTCAAAAAGGCGATTCATTTAGAGGAATAATAATAATAATAATAAGAATAATCTTCACAGTTTCAATAGGGTTCTTGCAACCAAGTTGCTCGAACCCTAATAACTAGTACCGCAAGCGGTAATTGACGGGTTCGAGCTTGACGGCTCGTGAGTCCCTGTGCGTCCACGTCGCAGCGCGAGTCCTCTTCCTCATCTTCCGTTCATTCACCGCTTGTAGTACAGGTTATTTTCAGCTGCATCCCCGCGCAATGTCAGGCGTGTCCTTTTAAAATGGCCGTCTTCCTGTTGGGGGAAAGGCGGGTCCGTAAACGTGTTTAGGGAAGGTACCTTGACTTACATAACAAGTTTCGTGTGGATCGGAGAATGTCAGACTTTACTTCCTGTTTCGGGAGTTGTACTTCCTGTAAGGAGGTCATCCTTTACAGACATGTTCAGGGCGGGGCTGAGGTCTAACAGTGTGATTTCATCTATAAGTTGTTATTTTTGTGATAGAACATCTGATGGTATAAGAATTTAGGGTGCATTTTCTCTTTTTTCCCTCTGTTACTTTTTCTCTCTTCCCATTTTCCCTGTTTTTTTTTTTCCTTGGCCCCTCTTGCAGTACCTTTTGCCCCATCTTTCCCTTTCAGAGCAGCATGAGAAACTGTAAATGTTAGATTTGATAGATTTGTAGGCAAATGCCTCCATCATGTGGCGAACAAAGGTTACTGCACTGACAAAACACTCAGTAGAGTGGGTCCTGTGCAGTGTTCTTATGTCAACACCGTTGAACGATTTGTTATCATATTCAGCAAGCATCATCTACCATGTGTTTTACATGTTTTCATTCAATTTGAGTATGATACAATGAAATTTGTTAAAGTTATAAGGGAAATTGTGAAATTGTATTTTCTGTTACCACCAGAAGGCGCTGTTTTTAAAATGTACAGTTTTTGCATAAGCATCTTCAGCAAGATCCCATCATCGATCGTCACTAGTTTGGTTAAGATCTGACCTTCCATCGCAAAGTTATAAGAGTTTGTTGTTGTAGCGAAATACCAGACGTCATATTGGCTGCCGTCAACAGGGGGCACTGTTTTTGAAAGTGAATATTTTCATATAGGCATCTTCAGGAATTAAATATCATCAATCCTAGCAAGTTTGATTCAGATTGGAATAGTATTCGCAAAGTGGTAGCTGTTTGTTTTTTGTCGCAAATATCTGACTTTGCAGTGTTGTCATGGCAACACTGTTGAACAATTTGTTATCATATTAGGCACGCATCATCTACCATGTGTTTTGAATGTTTTCCCAATTTTTGAGTTTGATACAAGGAAATTTGTTAAAGTTATAAGGGAAATTGTGAACTTGTACTTTCTGTTACCACCAGGTGGCGCTGTTTCCAAAATTTACAATTTTTGCATAGGCATCTTCATCAAAAGCCCATCATCGATCATCACAAGTTTGGTTAAGATCTGACCTTCAATCGCAAAGTTATAAGAGTTTGTTGTGTGTTGCGAAATACCAGACTTCCTAGTGTTTGCCACCACCAGGAGGCGATGTTTTCAAATTTTACAGTTTTTGCATAGACATCTTTAGCAAGGGCCCATCATCGATTGTCACTTGTTTGGTTAATATCTGACCTTCCATGGCAAAGTTATAAGAGATTGTTGTGTGTGGCGAGGAATCGTGATTTTCGCCAACTTTCCTGACCTTCTTCTTGTTCGCCGTGATACTTAATGAAAAGATTTTGATACCTTTGGATCCTCAACTTGTTCACAGTGACCTCACAAAGTTTCAAGGTGATCCCATGAAAGCTCTATGACAAGTGAGTTCACATACCATTGGTGCGAAATGGCCAAAATCTGCAAAAAATGTACTTTCAATCCAAGATGGCGGCTTTCCGGTTCATTTTAGAGCATAGGCTGCTTTGAATTTTTTGACCGTCCTGACCTAAGGAACGCGTAAGTACCAAGTTTAGTGCATGTACATTAAACGTGCTCCTCAGGAGGACAAGTTTTACGGGTTGTAAGAGTTTCGCCTTTTGTTGTGAAAAATATGAATGAACGCCAACTTTGGCGCCCCCTATCTCAAAACCATGTGACATTTTAAAAAACTTTTAATAACTTTAGATCCTCAACTTATTCACAGTGACCTCACCCAGTTTGAAGGTGATCCCTTTAAAGCTCTATGACAAGTGCGTTCACATACCATTGGTGCGAAATGGCCAAAATCTGCAAAAAATGTACTTTCAATCCAAAATGGCGGCTTTCCTGTTCGTTTTAGAGGTTCGGCTACGCTGACTTTTTGACCGTCTGGACCTAACGAACGCGTGAGTACCAAGTTTCGTGCATGTACATTCAACGTGCTCCTCAGGAGGACAAGTTTTACGGGTTGTAAGAGTTTTGCCTTTTGTTGTGAAAAATATGAATGAACACCAACTTTGGCGCCCCCTATCTCGTACACCGAGCGACATTTTAAAAAGCTTTCAGTAACTTATGCTCGGCAACTTGTTCACAGTGACCTCACTAATTTTCAAGGTGATCGCACAAAAACTCTAGGACAAGTTCATTCAAATATCAGGTGTCATAGTGGCTGCTGTCACAAGGGGGCGCTGTTTTTGTAAGTGAATATTTTCATATAGGTGTCTTCGGGGCAGGACTATCATCAATCCTAGCAAGTTTGGTTCAGATTAGACTCAGTTTCGCAAAGTTGTAGCAGTTTGTTTTTTTGTCACAAATATCTGACTTTGCAGTGTTGCTATGGCAACACCGTTGAACCATTTGTTATCATAATAAGCACGCATCATCTTTCATGTGTTTTAAATGTTGTCACAAATTTTGAGTTTGATACGATTAAATATGTAAAAGTTATTACCGAAATTGTGTATTTGTTGTATTTTCTGTTACCACAAGGAGGCGCTGTGCTAAAAATGTACAGTTTTTCCACAGACTTCTTCAGCAATGGTCCATCATCAACCCTAGGTAATTTGGTTGGGAAGTGACCTTCTATCGCAAAGTTATAAGAGTTTTGTTGCCTGTGGCTAAAAATAAAAATTTTCACCAACTTTGCCGGCCCCTTTCTCGTACGCCATGATACTTATTAAAAAGTTTTTAGCAACTTTAGATCCTCAACTTGTCCAAAGTGACCTCACCAAGTTTGAACGTGATCCCATGTAAGCTCTAGGACAAGTTCGTTCAAATACCGATGGTGCGATATGGCCAAAATCGGCAAAAAATGAATTTTCAATCCAAGATGGCGGCTTTCCTGTTCGTTTTAGAGCATAGGCTACGCTGACTTTTTTGACCGTCCCGACCTAAGGAACGCGTGTACCAAGTTTCGTGCATGTACATTAAACGTGCTCCTCAGGCCCACAAGTTTTAGGGGGTGGAGCAGTTATTTGCCCCGCCCACTTTCATTTTTTAACGCACATTCCCCGAAACATTGATATACGTAATTTTACACCAGGTCTGATGGGGTTGCAAAATTTGGTGAGTTTTGGGGCATGGGAAAGGCCTCAAAAACGCGATTCATTTGGAGGAATAATAATAAGAATAATCTTAGCGATTATAATAGGGTTCTTGCGCAACCAAGTTGCTCGAACCCTAATAATAATCCTTCCAGTTTCAAGAGGGTTCTTGCAACCTTGTTGCTCGAACCCTAATAAACAGTCTCGTCGAGAGAAGCGTCTTTATTGAGACGAGAGATTCATTCTCAGCACTTCAGAATCTTTGAATCAGTTCTCGTTCAGCGAAGACTTCGACGATTTATCGACGCGTAACTTCTCAAGCGACGACTGTCAGCTGGGACTTCAGCACGTGTCAGGAATCAGTTATATATCGGACGTAAAACATGGAAGAACGTTTGGTTTAACATCTACAACTTTCTGAAGATTCTAGGATTTTTCTTTGTTTTGTTTTGTTTTAAATATTGGGGTTCATTGAAATTAGCTCCAGAATAAAAGCACTGTTGGTTTGACTGCAGTTCTTGCAAACATTTATAAAAGCAATATTTGCCAATTTGTGATATTATTAGGTGGAAAATGTGTATTTGTACTGGCAATATCGTGACATCACAGACTCCACTTCTTCTTTTTGAATTGAAGTTTTTAAATGTCAGCTGACGTCTCAGGAAGTGGAAAATAAGTTGGGTTCATTCGTTGGGACTGAAAATGTTGACATCTCCCCCCCCGCGCGGGTCAAAGACGATTCTGTTGTCCATAACTCACACGTTAGACTTTACAACGATTAAATAACTGTTTTTGTGATTCATTGAAAGCACAGTTAAAAAAATACTTTACCTATCGATGTGCTATTGGTTTGTTTTATGAGTCTGTCATGTGTTCTGTACGTGTTGATGTTTTTGTAGTGTGTTATCAAATTTCTATATTTTTGCAATAAAACCTTGTCCAAAAAAAATGTAGATTTCATTTTCAATCATTTCATACAGTTTGTACACGTGTAACGGTTTAATTTTGTCCTTAATTCTGAATGTGCTCTCGGTTGTTGTTGTTGTTGTTGTTGTTGTTGTCAACAACTAATGGATGGAAATCCGTCAAAAAATGTTGTGAACACCTTCACGCAGAGGCTGAAGCTGTGACCTTTTGTGATTCCCGGGCTTTTCAAGTAACATCAACATTTTTACAGTCGTGAGAGGCGTTGCCATGACGTTTCAAACACTCGTGTGTTCCCTCAGGTTCAATAAGGTTGTAATAACTTTTGTGGTTTTTCTCAGCTCAGTTTTTTTCTTTGTCCAATACTGAATTTGTCATGTTTTTATTATATTTCATGGCAAAAAAAAAACAACAACGAAGAATTACATGTACAACAAATAGATTTTTAAATGACATATATACAACATATACCTTAAAATGTATAGTATGTCATTTATAAATATGAACAAATGACCTTACATTTTAGATTTATGTTACTTTTAAACCATTTGAATGAATGAACCCAGTGACGATTAAGCGTATCACCTCTCCACGACTCTCTCTTTGTTGAGATCTCATTGCACGACGACATTCCCGTACTGCACACAGGAAGTGACACATTTTCTTTGTCATTAACGATGGAGGCAACATCAGTCGAGTTGAGAAGGAAAGACGTGAAGCGGTTAGAATGAAGTGCCCATGAAAATTTTCAGGAATTTATTCTGCTGCATAGTGACGAAACAAATACTTCTTGTCCCCGCCCGCCCCGCGCTGTTGCTGTATACACACAAACGCTCCCTCAGTCAGGTCTGATAGTATTGCTTGATTTTAAGTTGACAAATAATGTAACACCGTGTCTGTTCATGAAAACCAAACAGAAGCGGAATAACGTCAACAACGCACCGCGACTTTAGCTCCCACTCTATTCCAGTGTCTTTATTTCTCCACATACTGTTCGTGCAGACGTTCGTACTGAGACAGAATAACAACGTTAACGACAGCTGAAGTTACGTACTGCGGCTTTAAAAGAAAAGTGTTCTCAAGTCTCTTGAGTGCCGTGTGATGAAACTGAGCTTCTCTGCACGAGTGTCAGTGGTGACTGACTGTGGGGTCAGTCACTCGACTTCAAAGCCTGACTGTATTATAAACATGTACACATTTATCTGCTGCTGCTGCTGCTGCTGCTGCTGCTGCTGCTGCTGCTGATTCCCGCTCTCGTGCACATTTACTGTCATTAACATGTCCCAGAACAGCACTCAAACCCCCCGACACTTGTGCTAATTACACAATATTAGCGTGTTAGCACACTGAGGGCATTTTCACACCTGTGGTGTCGTTGCCTGAATCAGCAGACTAATAGAATTTATTTAATTTTGACAGGTTCGTTGTTGGTCGGTCTGTATGTGACGACACTTTTCCTGAACGATGTTTCCGAGCACTGCAACTGGACATGGTTTAGTCTTCACTCTGATGTCGAGTGAGAGGGAAGAACAGATGGAGGAAGACGGATAAATAAACACTGAGAAATTATAGGAAAATATGCTGAAACCAAAAGTATCAGTGACCTCGTTCAGACTGATCATATGTAGATCTGAGTCATCTCAATCTGTCGCAGAAAAATCACATTCAGTGTTATTTTGAAGCCACGCTCCTGTATGTACAGACACAATCTGTCCTCAGGACGGATTATCGACCGCCTCCTCAGATTACGTCATCTGATTTGTATTTATTTCTTTTTTTACAATAATCGGTGATCACATGTTGATTTACTTGTTGCCACCTCAACGATCTGTTTTCTGTTTGATGTCATGTTACAGCAGCGTGAGTAGTCACTTGAAACATTAGTCGAGGTGTTTTTAAATTACTCCAATTTTGAGCTTGTAACCAGACGTGACGGCAGAGGTGAAGCATCCAGGATTCATTTTAAAGCAGAACTTTGCAAATGTGGTCGCTTTGTTCCCGCCTTTTTCTCTGCAGAGCTCCCCCTACAGTTTCGGAGTACATATTTTTACCACCATGAACATCCATCCAACCAATGTTTACACACTTTATACTCACCGCTGACACACCCACCCTCCCTTTCCCCTCTCCTGACCATGTGTGTTTGTTTTCAACGGAACTGGCAAACGGGCAGCCTGTGGCCAAGTGGAAAGGGAACTTGGCTTGTAACCGGAAGGTCGCCGGTTCAAGTCCCCACCAGGTCGAAAGGGCTGGGCTACCCCTGAGCAAGATACCCAACCCCCATTGCTCCCCGGGCGCTACTCCATGTGGCAGCCCACTGCTCCTAATTCTAGGATGGGTCAAAATGCAGAGAATAATTTCCCCAAGGGGATTAATAAAGTATCTAAATTTAAAAAAAATAATAATAATGTATTATTTAGAAAGAAAGGCAATTTACTCACAGCTTCATTCTTTTCTTTGTTACGTGCCCACCGGTGACACTTGGTCTTGTCAGCGTAACTGTTAGCAAAGATGGCAGATAAAAGATATTTCTCTAGTTTTTCAAAAATACGAGCCCTATATTCTAGTAATACAAATTTTAAAGCAAATCGGTGAAGTATTCCTTTAATGCCAGGGCTAAATCAAACCTTTGTGCTGGACTATCTGGTCAGAATCAAGCACAATATACTGTTTATCACTGGGTTATAAACATAATGAGCTACGAGGGCTTTAGCGTTTCTTTTTTTTAAAAAAAACAAATGTGTGTGACGTTTAAAAAACCTGATGATGAAATACCAGGCAATAATGTGTCTGTCAGACGCGGGGGAGAAATAAGATGCCGATGTCAGCAGTTTCTGCTTTTTGTGTGTGTGTGTGTGTGTGTGTGTGTGTGAGAGAGAGACACAAAAGAGTCGACTGACAATGTCGCCGTTATGGTCTGATTCATACAGCTTGTGGTGAAACATACATTATGGAATGGAATATTTCCTCTTTAAGCTCCTGAACCACTTTTACAACAAAAGATGCATTTATAATGCGTCAAAATTCATGTGATAACCTTGAGTCGTGTGTGTGAAGGTGACGCCTGTGACGCTGCTACAGTAGTTTGTATGTAAATGTCATGTGTGTGTGTGTGTGTGTGTGTGTGCCTGGTGTTCCTTATGTTGCGGGGACCTAAATCTGTTCACACACTCACATTATTGGGACACAAATGACATAAATGACTACATTTTAGGGTAAAGACATGTTTTAAAATTAGTCATAATTACGGTTAAGGTCAGAGTACATCTCTGTAATGTCGTCTGAAGTCATGGAAACCAGTGTGTGTGTGTGTGTTATGATGTCAAATCACCTGATCTCTGGGGGAATCCGCTGCCTGCATGGCTCTGGGTGATTATCACGCTCACACACACACGCACATAAAAAAAAAGTGAATGGAGGTGAAATTAGCCCCTCACACCATCAGCGCTTCTATTACAAAAAAAAAACCTCTGTATCAGCGGCTTGAGGGAGAGCTGCAGGGTGTGTGTGTGTGTGGGTGTGGGTGTGTGCGTGTGTGGGTGTGGGTGTGTGTGTGTGTGTGTGTGTGTGTGCGTGTGTGTGTGCGTGCGTGTGTGTGTTGAGATTGCACTGGGGCCACGCTCCCCGCGGTGCTGACTGGGATTGTTTTTGGACAGATGGACAGGTTGTCCAGCCCCCGGTGTTTTTGTCTCTTTGTATGAACTCATGTCTTCACATAGTCAGACTGTACGTCCTCGTCTCTGCGACTCTATTAAGTGCGTCCATACGTACGTGCGTCTGCGTTTCCTTCCTGTTTGCGTTTACGTCTCCCCTCTCCTCCTCTATCTGCCGCTGCTCCCCCTCTCTCGCCGTCTATTAGATTGTCACTCTGTCAGTGACATCCCAGGGCACGATAAAGTAATTTTCTCTTGAAGAGGTGTCAGTGGTCGAGACGTCCCGAGGGTCATTTGGAAATCATTGTAGAGACGCCTCCTAAATCATTACCAGTGACCTTCAGCGGAACCTTAGCTGTCAGTTTAGGTGTGATTGTTTGGGTGTCTGCGAATGTATGGACTTTCTTTTTGCCAGCCGGTATGTATAACACAAGCAACCGTGTGGTGTTTTTTTTAAGATATATATATATATATATATATATATATGCTCTGAGTATGTGCTGGAATGGTGAGGTGGGAAGGGCTGCTGCAGGTACTTTGTATTCTAAAGCTGGCGTCGGTGCAGATTTTCCTGTGAGCCGCGTGTTCAGTGTGTCAGTGCTGTTGCAACGCAGGCTTGACCGAGACTCTTTTCTTTACTTTTCTTTTCTTTTTTAAAGTTGTAGGGGAATTATAAACTCCATGGGGGTTATGGCCGCCTCCCGCTTTTCTTGGACGCACAGCTCTAAGGACGGTGTTTCCTCGTCAGAGCTGAAAATAACATCGCCGTGTAGACTAGCAGAGCCGGGAATCGAACCCACAACCTCCCGAGTCCAGAGTGTAACATTCAGCAGTCATTATCATCAGAAATAGACTGTTTGGTGTTTATAGCCTTAAAATTAGCCTTTGACTTTTTTGAAGCAGAAGAATGGCCACATACTGTACATCTGGAAGTACAGAGAGAGTGTTTAGATCTCTTCTGATATGAGAAAGCCACCGTAATTAAAAATGGCATTTGTTGCTCATTAGATGTCACTGAAGCCTCTTTTACACTAAAGTTAACGAAAACACAGAAAAGGTGATTTATTTTCAAACATTCCCATTGCCAGTGGTCGTTCTGCCCTGTTTTATTTTCGTTGTTTTACTCCTCTACAGCGCCCCCCATTGTCGAGCCACCGCTGCTTATTTTCATTTCCCCAGCAAGCTCCACTCCTATCACATACCCTGGTATATATATATATAGTGTAGAACAGTAGTTCTGATTTTCCTCCAGGTACCACCAGAGGAAGCTTGCGTACCACTGGTGGTACACGTGCCACAGTTTGTGACCACATGTGGCCCCGCCACTTCATATCGAGTCATAATTGAGTTATGTCTCTATGTTTGCTTGTTTTTATGACTATTTTAGCGTCATAAGGACATTTTTATCGTCACCTATACATCAGCACTGATGCTTTTATTTTGAAATTCTGTGAAATATCATAAAAACAAAATTGACATTGCTATGTCATGATGGCAAAATCATGATATAATTTTAAGTCTTTTTTTTCACTTGACTGCCCCCTACTGACCAGACTAGAAGGTCAGTGACCCCCCCCAGGTAATTTGAGATTAATACCCCTGCTTTTAATCTGATTAGTGAAATAAATAATATTAATATCTAGTTCCAAGTCTTAAAAAACGGGCAAAAAATGAATGAACACATTCACTGAGGGTCTTGGGGGGGGGGCTGCTTGTGTTGCAGAGTCATTTGACCCAGGGATTAGATTAGATTGGGGGGTGTATAATTATATACACATTATATACCCACACACGTATACACAGAATCTTTAAAACCCAATGAAATCAAACTCTACAGTTATACTGGCAGGTGTTGCTTTAACTTTAAAATAACCTTTACTATGTATTTATTTTTCTTTAATTATAATTCTATAAGAATTCCAGCAGGGATTAGACGGTGTTTACACGCCGCGCTCGCTGAAGCGCACGAGCGAGACAATGAAGTGTCAGCACTTTGATATAAATTTCAATAATTCAATCTTAATTCTTGCTTTAATTCTGTCTTTTTTTTTAATCCTTTTTTTCCTTTATGTGGATTCATGCGCAAGGTGTGTGTGGACAGATTATGTCCCTCTGTCTCTGAGTGTGTCCCTGTGTCTGTGTGTGTAGCAGCCGCCCTCGACACCCATTAAACTGTTAGCGCAGGTTTGACCTGGACCAAATAAGCCGCTGGTAAATAGCCTTATCCATTCTGCCGCTGATCTGAAGCCTGTCATGAGAGGTGCACTGTGATGTGAAGTGGAGTGGCTGGCAAGGACACACACACACACACACACACACACACACACACACAGAGGGAGCCAGCAGTTGCAGGCTGTCAGGTCTTTGTGTAGCACTGGAGATAATGCACCACACACACACACACACACACACACACACAGTATCTGTCTCCTTCATACAAAGGCAGCCAGAGGGACGTATTTGTCACTCGCCCAGATGTTTTTCCAAGGTCCTTTTATTCGAAGCAGTCAATCATGTGAACAAAAATGTCCCTAATGTGAAGTCCCGTCGGTGCAGGTCTCTGCGTGTGTGTGTGTGTGTGTGTGTGTGTGTGTGTGAGAGTTTAAATTTGTGTGCGTGCACCCGTGTGTGTGTGTGTGTGTGTGTGTGTGTGTGGAAGATCGGTCAAGGTGAAATGAAAGTGCAGTTAACCTGAGACACGAAGAGGTGATTTATAATTCACAACTACAATAGCACGCTCACATATTAGCCATTAATCTGGTCTAATGAGGTCTGTCGCTCTCACACGCATAGACTACCAACGACCACACACTCTTTATTCCATGATTTCTTCATAAAACACACAAAAATAACGCATCTAGTCTAAATTGGAACACACACACGCACACACACGTGAGTTATTTCTCTGTCTGGTGATGAAATCAACTGCAATCAAAGTGATGAAAAATGCACGTCGCTCAATGCAAAGAAGAATACGTCATCATTTGTTTCTAACTAAAAAAAAACATGAGATCATCCAAGATAACACAAATAATTCTTACCTACTGTTCTTTAGAAATTAAATCCTCTAAACATCATTATTCAGAATCAATACAATCCAGGAGAAGAAGCTTCAAAAATATATATGATAAATTGATTTGATTTACACATCTACACCATGTTTGCATGTATGTATATGTTTGATATGCTAGTTGTACCTTTTCACACAGTGATACCTGTTTTTGTGTTTAATACGAAGTTAATCAGAGACACTGCGACTAAGTGTCCACAGCGAAGGAGACATGCAAACTCCACCCAGACTGGGAATCAAACCCAGCATCTTCTTGCTGTGAGGCAAGAGTGAGAACCACTAATCCTATGCACATGAGTGTTGTACAGTCTTATATAAATAAGTACCTTAAAGGGATACTTAAGTAAAAGCATGTTACCAGAAAATGCACTTTTTCTGATATAAAATATACTTAAGTCTTAGAAGTGAAAGTATTTAAAAAAAAGTAAGGACGCAAGTTGTCTTTCAACTGGAAGGTTGTGGGTTCAATTCCTGTCTCTGCTCGTCTAAGACGCTTAGCCCCATTTTTGCAGCATATGAATCAGTGAAAACTGTAGTGTAGTGTAACTGTAGCTCTATATAAATACAGACCAGAATACCAACTATTTTATTATTATGGTCTGTGTTTATATTGAGCTTTTCTTGTCTTAAAGTTTTGCCCATTCACACGCTGCAAAAGGGGGTGTCTTTGCTCAAGGACACATATAGACAAGTAGAGCCAGGAATTGAACCCACAACCTCCCAGTTGAAAGACAACTCACCTTACCACTAAGCCATCATGACTCAATCCTAACTCTTAATACTTTCACCTCTAAAACATTTTATATCACAAACTTACTTTTTGATACTTAAGTGCCATAAATGTCATAAACTTTAAGACTTTTACTTAAGTAATATTATAAAGAAAAAGTGGGTAAAATCTTTTAGGTGCCAACTCTTCTTCTTCTTCTTCTGATTTTATTTGGTAGTAACGAGTAACAAAGACCTTTAGAGGAAATGTAGTGGAGTAACAGTGCGTAAGACAGTGTGCACTGACTCTGCCACATTTGGAGGTTATTATATAGACACACACACACACACACACACAGACACACACACTTCAACCTGGCTCCATAATGAAGAGGTGCTGCCTGCCCACTGAGCTGTCTCATCTGATAATTATTCTGACATTACCCACTGAGAGGCTGGAAGGGAATCGTGCTCCGTGGCGTCTGCTGCTCGCCGTAGATTCGCTGTAATCAGCTCACACGTGGAGAAAACCTGTGCATGCGCCCACAAAACAGTGGGATAACACGTTACAAATGGACACTCTTTATTATTTTTAATAAAGACGCACGATTCCCTTTGACTAATCACGTTGCCTTTCCTAATCCAATTGTGAAAGTGCGCACTTTAGTGTCTTTCATTACTGCGATCGCCTTTACTGCCTAATGAATTGAGCTGTAATGTTGAGAAGAAGTAGCCGAGCAATGCGAATATGATGAGTAATGGCACTAAACGCTGTAACCTGTTTACTGTGAGTGTGTGAGGATCTTTGTTCTGCTTCACAAGCAAGAAAAAGCCTCGGAAACGTACTGTAGTTCCTTCACGGTGATTCATGCACAGTTTACCTGCTCGTGATTCTCACCGGGTTCCACATGTTTCCTACACTAATGCAAAGCAGCAGCAGCAGCAGCAGCAGCAGCAGCAGCTCAGTGGAAAGAGTCCAAAGGGACAGACAGACAGACAGACAGACAGACAGCAGCAGGGCCAGATGTTCCTCACAGCTTGATGAAGACACAACATTTTTTATTTATTATTTGAGAAGCTGGATATTTAAATGTGCATGCTCGATTCACTTCATTATAATACTTACTAACATTAATGTCTAACAAATATATTAGACCACCACAGAAATGTAAGGTTTAGGCCACTGCTGCTTTAAACTAATAGCATTGGTAATTATCTAAATCATTTTTCAGGCTCTTTAACCAGAATGATATGTTTAATGCTACTGTCCTTTTTTTTATCAATTTTTACAGAATAAGTGTCAGTATTTAACAATTCAAAAGAACACTGTAGTTGAACACGATTAACAGATTGTGCACGTTAAATTTGAAATTTGAAGAGTGTAGCACATATTTAAAATAACCTTTGTCAATGTCCAAAAAAATGGAAATTGTGTACAGGTTTTTTTTTTTTTCCAACTCTCTCCTCTCCAGCAACAAAGACGCTGATTCTCTCGCTTCCTGCAACGCAAGTGAAATTACCGTAATAACCACATGTTGGCTTTGACTTGCACATGTTTCCGATGGCACAAACCGTCTCGTAATTACGGTAATACAAAAGATAACGCTCGGTTTGACAGATTTCTAAAATATTTGTTTCCTCGACAGGTGGTCTAATAAATTTGTTGAGCGCTGTATAATTTATAATAATAATAATACTGTGTTTTGGGGTTCTTTTGGTAAACAGTCTTTATTTCAAATCCAAATTAAATCAAACAGAATGATGGTTCTGTACTTTCTTTCTTTCTTTCTTTTTTACCCAAAAAAGCAAACAAATGGCCTCTACTTTATCTACTTTTTTTTAATATGACACGATACAATTTTTTATTGTTTTCCTCAGATTTATATTAACTGCTGTTAATGACCGTGTTGTGAGTGTGCGATGGTTTCTGTGGGGGAAAAAAACAGGTCCATTTGTCTTAATATTCACTTGGCTCTGCGTAGACAAACTAATGGCTGCAATGCATCACCTGGATATTGTATTTCAGCATAAAAATGTGTGTGTGCGTATGTGTGCGTGTGCGTGTGTGCATGTGTGTGTGTGTGCGCGTGTGTGTGTGTACATCACTCTCAGTCTCCCTGTGTGACTGCTGCACATTTGTTAATGGTATCACACACACGCGTGTGTAATGCATCATACACTGTGTAATGAAGAGACTCTGCTGCCTACACACTGGATTTGAATTGTGGGCCACGTTCACTTGTGCCAATGCACATTCATTTGCCAAAGCACACACACATATACACACACACACACACACACACACACACACACACACACACACACACACACAGAGGAGACAGAAGTGTGACATCATCGATATAGAGGGGAAAAAACAGAATGTGGGAAGCAGGTTATGCATGAGCAGTACAAATACTTTTTATTGTACTCAGTCTTGTATAAAGTACCTTAAAGGTGATACTTGAGTATCTTACCCAGAAAATGACTTTGGTAGAAGTTGAAGTCACTTTTTTTTCATAAAAGTCTTAAAGTTTATGACATTTACTGTACTTATCTATCAAAAGTCATTTTCCTGATATAATATGTACTTCAGTTTTAGAAGTAAAAGTATTCAAAAGGTGTGGAGTGATTGAGCCATGGTGGCTCAGTGGTAGGGCGAGTTGTCTTTCAACTGGAAGGTTGTGGGTTCAGTTTCTGGCTCTGCTTGTCTATATGTGTCCTTGAGCAAAGAACACATGAATGGGTGAAAACTGTCATGTAAAGCAGCTCATGAAGACTAGAAAATCTAAACCATAATATGAACTCTAAGTTACTAAAAAATAAATAACAAATATTGTACTTGTTACATTAAAACACTGTCTGCACTTTACTTCTAGCAACTTTTATTGCTACTTTCCCAGATATTCTTTATATATCTTGGTTTTTTTTTTGATGACCACATGTCATTATTTGCACTTTTTACACACACGGGTCAAAAATGACCCATTAATCCAAGTGTGATTTCAGATTAAATGACTTAAACTTGACATTTGCTATTTCTTTCTTCATGTTCTTCACCTAAAATACTCTGTCGTATTTGTTATAGCTGTAGTTTTGTTAACTCAAGCAAACATTGGGAAGAAAGAGATGGATCTGTGTGACATAATTGAGGTGTTATCTGCCCAAAAATGACCTAATGATTTCACTGACCAGGTTCTGACCATCACATGACCCTCCAATTATCATGTGACCCTCAATAATTAGCACCTGTGTTGTAAATCCATTAGAGTCGGTGCTGATCACCCTTTAATAGCCCCATCAAGTCGCTTGTCAAGGCCTGTCTTCGCTTCCTAATGAGACCTGACAGTATTTACTGTACAAGCTCATGGTTGGACTTTATTTTGCAGAGAACAAACATTTCTTGCTGTGGTTTTGTTTTGTAAAAAGATGCAAAGCGCTTGCAAATGTGCAGCAACAAATCTCCAAGGAACCGTTTTCTCCGTCTGACCTTCAGTGCGGCAGTCGTGCTCACTGCAGTGTGTAATAAGTCATTATTAAGACATGTTTCTGAAATGACTATTGATCTTTTTTGTTACCCTCCCCTCCTCACAGTGGAGTGTGTGTTCTGCCACGGGCCACACAGATGAAGATGTGAGGGAAGTTTCTGTTGGGACGGTCCCTGCAGATTCTCCACAGCTGGTGATAAATCACTGCGCTCGACTTTCATCAGTTTCAGCTTCTTTTCCCTTTAGTAATATTCCTCTTTTTTTTTTTTTCACCGACAGACAAATCAATGAACGTTTGAATTCATTTGAATGGATGATTTTTGTCTGAATAGATGTGCGACGAATGGACGGATGATGTACGAGGATACAGTAGATTACAGGACACATCTCAAGTGCCTCTCTCTCTCTCGCTGTCTTGTGTTGTTGCGACTTCACTGCAGTAAAAGATGTTTTAATGTAGATATTAAATACATACAAATGTGTGTGCGCGGATGCGTGAAAGTATTTAGCCGCGGCGTCCGAGCGTTTGGAAGTGTTGTAATACATTCAAGTCCATTAATGTTGGGGAATTAAAGAGAAAGTGACAGAGGACACACACACACACACACACACACACACACACTGAGAGAGAGAGAGCACTGTATGTCTCTGATAGCTTCTATTATCTAGGTCTCCCTCCTGGCTGCACATCAAACATGGATGAGCTCCAACCATAAAAGGCTCCATTTTCCTTTGATTTATACAAGGAATAAAAATCGGAAAAGGTGAAAAGTCCAAAGCATGCATATTTTATCAGCCTGCCGACACCAAAGGGAAGACGGAACCGAAAATTTTTACACGGAGCGAAAAACTTTAAAATAGGCCATGATAGCCGGGCCAGAAAAAACAAAAACACAAGTTTGACCATGTGTGATTCTTTCTCAGAGATAAACTCTGTCTCTCTGGGCGTTTCACACTCTACAAAAGACTAGTCTAGACCAGGTGTGTCAAACATACGGCCCGCGGGCCAGAACTGGCCCACCTAAAGGGTGATTATGGTCTGCTCGTAATGTGGGAAAACGATATATTTGAATGTTTTGTGCATTTGTACGTTGTTGCACACTTTTGCATCATTTTGTTGAAATTGAAGATCTTGTTGTTTATGGGTTATTATGCTTTTATTTTTATTGCTATGTGACTCCTGAATTAAAATGAGTTTGACACACGCGGGCAACATAAGGCTCGGGGGCCCAATCTGGCCCACAAACCACTTTTAGCCGGCCCGCAACGTCTTCACAGGTCACCTCAAGTTAACTCTTGCTCGCTCAGCGCTGTGTGTGATATTAGTGATTGGTTGTGATGACAGAATCGGAGCTAAGAAAATCCAACTCCAATCCA
>NW_025321345.1:0-27161 GCF_019176455.1 Solea senegalensis
CGATCCGGCTGTGGTATTCTATAATTTCCGCTATAAAAAAAAGAGTCAAACAATACAGTCTAGTTTTACAATAAGATGAAAAATAATCGTTGAATACCGAGGTGTAAAGTTTAGGTAGGTTAATCGACAAACACTCACTTAGGGACCATCAACATTCCCCGGTTTACAAACGTGACACATTTGAAGGTTTTTACGGTAACGCCTCCGATCCAATGCGTCAAACAGATTTGTAAGGACATCGACATCCGTTTTTCAAAATAAAAACACTGCGCGCACCATTCTATTACAGTCCGCGTTTGAATGCACATTTATGAATGAGAAAATTGTGAAGATCCTCGCAGTTATGTTTCAGAGACCATATAACTAGACCTTCAAAGATGCGCTTTCGAACGTGTACTTAGAAGGACAGCGTTTAATGTTTTATCTTGTAAACCGGATGTTAATGTCCTTACAAATCGGCCTGAGTCAGCGGATCACAGGCTCTTTATTTTTCTTTTACCGTAAAGGCCGTTGTAAGGAGGACGTTAAAAATTCAGCGTCAGACAGTTTGACCGCAGAAAATAAAAGACGGACTAAATCTGATACAAAACAAAACAAACTAAAAACAGGTGTGTCCTCTAGGGTTGTAATATGCGGCATTAATTTGGGGTCAGTGTGTCATGTGATATGGAAAAAAATAATATATATCCATATAAAATATAAGAACAATTCCCATACTGGAGGCTTGGAGTAATTGAGTCAAATATTACACACAATATGCAAACATGTGGTAAAATAAAGACAAAACACACAATCCTTTTTAATTTCCATTTATTTTTCTAATCTTGATTTCACCGCTTACCTTTAAATGTTCTCTTTTTTACAGTGACTGAAGTTCTATTTTCCCCAGATATCAATTATGATTAGGTCATTAGGGGATTTTCCAAAAAATAATATACAGCTGTAAACAATACCATTATAATTTATACATTTATCTCTGAAAATAGGAATTAATTTAAACTCTTATACGTCTCTTTTCTACAATGTTCTCTTTCGATCTTCCCATGTCACGCGACGGCAAAGCCATGCACTACTCGAGTAGTGACGTCTGTGCCTTGAGCAAACTTTCTTTGGACACACCGCGGAAGTGACCGTGAGAGAGAGGAGGAGGGAAAAGAAAGAAAAAGTACACTAAATTATTTATATTTACAGTTTAGTCTTCATTGTTATAATTTAAACAAACTGACAGTCACGTGGTCAGTGCTGTTGTAAGGGCTCATCATCAGGTAAGTTTGAGACACAGAGGCACAGTGTTTGGACTAGCAGGCAAGTTTCCTCCTTATTTTCCGTTTAGGGAACGATGGGAGTCTTTTTGAGAGTCAATTTTGTGATTTTGTGGTTTTTGAACAGGAACATGCTCCTAGAAAAGTGTGATGATGGACCCCTGACGGATAAAATCAGCATTAGTATTATTAACACTTGTCTTTGGTCATTTTTGAAAGTGGATCTGGTTAGTGCAATCACCTTCAGCCCCGCTAGAAGGGAATGTGTGTTTAGCTCTGTGCTCTCTCATGTGTTAGTCCTCATCTGTCTAAAAGCTGACAATAACATGGACCAGGGAGAGGATTACCTCTAATCTAATCTAATCTGCTGGGGTTTTCAGGGGCAAACTTCCAGTTCTACTAAAAGGCAGGATGCTGAACTAATAAGCAAACCTGGATATGAGGTTCTCCTTGTTGTACATTATTACATGTAACAATGCACAACTGATGGATTTTAAAGCAATCAATCAATTTATCAGTTAAAACAGGCCAAAGATCTGAATCAGAGAAGAACAATAATAGTAATAATAATAATAATCTATTTCCATGCAGTACCTGACTCCCGGGAAGACAACGGTATAAAATGCAAAAATCTGCCACATATCTGAGGTCACGACCCTGAAGAGGCTCAGTCGTGTCTGCGTCGTGGAAAAGTGTGAGCGCCTCGAGAGTGACCATTTCCGTCTCTTCATTCAATCAACTCTCTCACTGTGAACTCGTGCTCTCTCTCTCGCTCTCCCTCTCTCCCCTCGTGGAATTCAAAAAAATGTAC
Source organism: Solea senegalensis (assembly GCF_019176455.1). NCBI lineage: Eukaryota > Metazoa > Chordata > Actinopteri > Pleuronectiformes > Soleidae > Solea > Solea senegalensis. The sequence goes on from NW_025321345.1 coordinate 2,074, forward strand.
AAATCCATTTTTCAGCAGAACGAATCACCAAAGTGTGAAGTTTTTTGTGTTGAATGACGAATAAATATCTGCATGTGATTTCAAAACAAGAAATAAAAGAGAAAAAAGAACAGATACTGTACACGCTACATGCTCGAGAAGAATACATCCGACCGCCACCTCTCAGCATAAGACAAGAAAAAGAAATCTTTTTCTTTCCTCGCTATAAAAATACCTAGAATCTAGAGTGAGTGTAGAAAAACTTTTACATGTACAAGTCATTTACATCCAAGGCCATTTTTCCCCATGGAGTGAAGAAGAGAAGTGAGATATATGATTTCACAGGGTGAAAAATGCCAAAAAAACAACTGGTGTCCATTTTCCCTCAGAAAGACGTGTCCAAAAAGTACTGAGGCTGCATAGCACCGATACACAGCATCAGTCTTTGACAATGCAGATGTTTCTTAAGGAGAGGAAATAAAGACCTACTTCCTGCCAGTGTCCACTTTCTTGTCGAGCATTATTGCTGCCAAACGTCTGCCTGTCCTCAATATTGCAGCTCAGGTCTGGAAAACAATAAAACTGAGCTCAAAACTCGTGGTCTCATGAAACTTCTCATCGCTATATGGCATTATTATGGAAACAGTGTTTGTTTTTTTCTCTGTACATATGGAGTCTGTAGCAACAAATCTGATATACTTTCATCTTCATACGGGGCCTTAAAATATATTCCATTTTTTTTTACATTTGATCCCTTCATAATAAAACAGTTTTATGAACAACAACAAAAAAATGTAGTGCAAAGTACAACCAACCATTTGATTCTTCACAAACAACCTCCCAAATGTCAGCGTTTCTTCAGTCATAAACTCCACTGTTACCGGCAGCAAAGAAACAAACAAACAAACAAACAAACAAACAAACATTGATCACCTGAATCAGCTTTGCTCTCCGTCACTTTCACTCAGCAAGAGAACACTAGGGGTCAGGTGGGCCGAGCTTTTCCCGCCATCGCTCGCCAGTTTCCCTTCATGCCTAATTCAAGTGTTTACAGAGCGACGAGGCGCACATACACAGTGTACTTTGTCAGTTACAGCCCGGGGACGATGCTAACCCGGCCCACCTGAGCTCTGGGACCCTGTTTCATTGTAAAAATAAATGAGATGAAGCACATTATGAACCAGACCAGGCGCCTACATTTCTGACATTTAGTGTCAAATAATAAAAAACACAAACAAACGCTCAAACGCACAATTTACCCTCCGGGCATTTCTTAAAAGCCCCGAGAAACGTCCCTCACTTGGGTTCACTGGGAAAAACAGGGCACAGTGTAATTATAGGGACTGTGAGGCAGCACAGCAAGACTTGAACTCTTTAAAGACGACTCCTGACTCCTGACTTCATACGGCTTTGTCTCAGCTTGGATCAGGAGCCGCAGCACACTCTGGAATAATGAATGTAGCCTTTGATCACCTTTCATTTAAGGCCTTTTAAGGTAGAACTGTTCACTGAATCATTGTTGTGTTGACGCTGTTTTTAATTGGAGGTTTCTACTCTGACCACTTGTTCACATTCATTCTCAGGTTCCTCTGGCCAAATACATGGGAGTCACCAGAACCCAAGTGTTTTAAGGAGGGCACACACACACACACACGCACACACACACACACAACCCTAACAAGCAAGAACACACTTGAGGGATCCCCAACTGAATATAGCTTATGTTTCACTGACGTCCACGGAGTTCATTTTTGTTTCGAGTGTTTGGTGGAAGATTTTGGGTGCGTTGTTGATGTTTTGATTTGATTTGTTGTGTTTTTTTTTACATGGTCTCTGGTTAGTTTTCTCCAGTCTATGTCTCCAGCCTGGCTGAACGGCGTCTATTTGACCTCGAGAATGGAGGGGTTGGACTCCATGATGGCCACAATGATTTTGTCAATGTAGTCCTGGAGTCTGTAGTTGATCTCCTCCTGTTTGTGGACCGCCTCCATGAGCTGGAAAAAGGGAAACAGGGATGAGTGGAGATATAAAATAACACACACACAACAGTAAGCCTCGTCAATAAAAGGAGACCTTTTCTTTTAAAGAAAAAAAAACAAACCAAAACACCTACCTCTGTGCGAGACACAGAGTTGATCTCAGCTGCCAGGGAGTCAGAGAAAGGGGCCGACATCAGGCTCTTGGCTCCCTGGATGCTCAGGTTGATAATCTGCCCGTTTAACTCGTCGTTCTGCTCTTTCAGACTGCGGTTGTCCTGAAGGAGTCAAGTAAAATCGTTAATCGTTCAAGACTGAAAACAGTTTGTCGTCCAGTCTTCTGTTCAGGACACAGTCACAGTGAGAGTAACTCCTCCTCATACCCTGCACCTGCTCCTTCTTACATCACTGCATTTGGTTTGCTTTATTTAAAAGTCCTACAGATGAAGAAATGAAGAAAAGACTGTAGCTTCAGCAGCTCTGTGTTTGTTAAACAAGTGTCTGTGTTTATATTCTATACAAACACTAATGACCACCAACATACACCTCAAGTGTGTGTGTGTGTGTGTGTGTGTGTTTACAGGTGGCAGACACGCCTCCAGCGTTTCAGAGTTGCTGAAGTTTAGCTCATTTTCAACACTGAGAGACTTTGTTAATGACTCACACTTGGCAACGCGGTTAGTGACACATTTTTCTGTGAGGTAATATATTTGACATTGCTTTGCACACTCGTTAACTACTGCAGGCTAGAGGCTATAGCGCTCTTCCAAGTCAACACAGTCTGATCAGAGTGACAGAATGAGAAAGAAAGAGGGCAGCGATACCTGTTTGAGTCGCCTGATCTCCTGCTCCAGCTCGGCCTCACGCGTGCGGGCCTGATACTCCTGCAGTCCCGCTCCGGGTGTGCGCCCTCTCTTCGACTCGGCCTCCAACTTGTACAGCTGTAGGTGCTCAAGCTGTTTACGTAGGTCTTCAATGAGCTGAGTGTCAGAAAGCGAACAGGCAACGTCAGTTTATACATTCATAAGGGTATCGTAGAAAACGAGGGGTTAAAGGGCACAAAACACTTCACCTCCTGCATGCACTCCTTCTCCTTCTGGCTTTGGTGGCGCTCGTGGCTCAGCTTGTCACTCATCTTCCTGCGGGACTCCGTCTCGTCCTTTAGCCTGTCACACATGGCCTCTGTCTCATCTTGCAGCTTCCTCTTTTCCTGCATATGAAAAAAGAAGTGAGTATTGTTTTCCAGACCTGAAACCAGACTAAAGGAAAGATAAGACACTAATGTTCGGACCTCCTCTAATCTCTCGATGTTTGCTCGTAGACAAGGAACACAGGACCGGAGCTCGCTGTTCTCCTCGTCCAGCTGCTGCAGCCTGACAAACACCAACAGACACAAAATATTCAACAGAACAAACACAAAAGTATACATACACTGCATGCTTGTGTTGTACCAATTAAAAGAGCTTACACTCAGTGGCAGATAATGCCAGTAGGTGGCAGTATGGAAGCATTTTCCTGCCAACAAACAATATGTTGGCCACTGAGAACCTGTGACTATAAACACACCAAACACCAACTACATGCTGGTTTTGGACATTTTTGCCGTCTAAATGACTCGTAGCGAACACATTTTATACAATAAACATACATTGATTGACACCAAAGACTCACCTGGCCTGCAGGTATTCCAGCTCCATTCCTCTCTCCCTCTCCAGTTTGCTCACGGCCTCCTTGTGGCGCCGCGTCTCCTGCTGCAGCTGTTCATCCGTGTGGACCTCCTGCTCCTTCAGCTGCTCCTCCAGGGCATTGGCCCGGTGCACCAGGTGAAGGTTCTCCTGGCGCAGGCGCGAATGCTGCTCTCCCGAGGCCTCGGACTCCTTCTCCAGCTCTGCCACTCGACGCTCAAGGAGGAGCACCTGGAAGAAAGAAGTGAGCGCGTTACGATTGGCAGAGAAACGACAGAATATGAGATAAAGCTGCGTCCATCACAGGTCTAGGAGACACAGGAACGGCACAGGCAGGTGTTTCTGAGTTAACTCTGTCACCTTGTCTGTGATGTCATTGTCAGCCATCTCCAAGATGTCCCGCGTTAGGTCGCTCATGGTGTCCAGAGTCATCGAGCTGTTCTGCAGGAGATGTCTGACACAAGAGCACAGGGGAAAAAAACACATGTAACCTCCTGCCAAACACAACTACTGCATTGGAACTGGCAATATGAGAGAAATCAGAGCGACTGTTTATTTTACCTTGCTACTTTCTTGCTGGACAGCCTCTTGCCAGCACTGGACGAGGAGGAAAAACAACAGGAAAGATGATTAGGAAGAGAAAAAGGACCTTTTATCCAGCCCAGTCCCTCTCGCTCTCGTACTGCAGCGTTTATACAATGTAAACATACAAAAATACTGATCTGGGATTACGTGAGCTAACTGATTGCATTACAGAAATGCATAACGGACGAAATCGGATTTCAGATTTAAAAAAAGTTTTTGTACGCCCGGGGAGCATTGGGGGTTGGGTACCTTGCTCAGGGGTACCCCAGCCCTTTTTGGCCGGGTGGGGATTTGAACCGGCAACCCTCTGGTTACAAGTTAAGTTCCCTTTCCCCTTGGCCACAGGCTGCCCTTTGGGGAAAACCTGTAGTTTTGTCTCATACGTCAACAACATAATAGAATAAAATAATATAGAATAAATAAGTTTAAACAGATTTGACTTCACTTCCATGATTTCTACCTTGTTGAGGTCCAAGAAATATTCTCCCTAAAACATTTACTTTTTTATTACTTTTTGTAAAAACAAAAATGATAAAATAAATAAAAATCACATTTCATATTTGACCCCTGCACCAGAACTACACTCTTGGCACCTTAAGGCCAAAAATGTCACATCCAAATAAACTGCAATTAAACAATTTAACGTATAAAATCAAATGTTTTATTAACGTGACAACAAACATCATCACCATGTTCATCCTGTCATGTTCATCCTGTCATGTTCATCCTGTCATGTTCATCCAGTCATGTTCAACCTGTCATGTTCATCGTGTCATTTTCACCCTGTCATTTTCATCCTGTCATGTCCACCCGATCATTTTCATCCTGTCATGTTCACTGGATCATTTTCATCCTGTCATTTTATCCAATCATTTTCATCCTGTCATGTTCCTCCTGTCATTTTCATCCTGTCATGTTCATCCAGTCAAGTTCATCCTGTCATTTTCACCCTGTCATTTTCATCCTGTCATGTCCACCCGATCATTTTCATCCCCATCATGTTCATCCTGTCATGTTCATCCAGTCATGTTCATCCTGCCATGTTTATCCTGTCATGTTCACTCTGTCATTTTCATCCTATCATATTCACCCTGTCACATTGGTCCTCTTCTTCAAAGTTTAGCAGCAGAGAAGAAAACTATTGTGGACTTAATGTGTTTTTATTTCTGGATTTGATTTGTGTGTGTGTGTGTGTGTGTGTGTGTGTGTCGTGTAGCCCCTCCCCCCGCTGCCAGGGGGCGACACTGATGAAAACTAATGCTGTAATTCCGCTCACATATTGCCACCTCACTATTAGATTGTGGCCTCGCTCTTGTATGGAGGCCAATGTGCTTGGTCGTTAACCGCGTTAGCTCGGCGTGTTATTGCTTTATGTTCTCACCCAGAGGACACTTTCAATAATCAGCCGAGGAGGGTGAGGAGGAGGAGGGTGAGAGGGTGAGGAGCAGGAGGAGAACAGGTCCACAGGCTCCTGATTCACAAACACAAACAGGTTTTGTCGTTTGTGAAGTACGGCGGCCCGGAGGTGACATCTGTGCACATTAATCACATGACTTATTCTTATTGTGCTTGTTTGTGTCATGATTGTGGGGAACAAGCACAAAGTCAGGGAGCGTCTACAAATGACGACAATGTTCAATCATCATCGTCATCATCATCATCATAACACTGTGTTCTTACGACGTCGTAGTTTCTGTTCCTGTGGATTTCTTCATACGCAGATCATGTTTTCTGATTTTCTCTATGGACTTTGGTGTGAGAGAGTGAGCGCTTTACAAACTTTCACTTTCCATTTTGTTAGGTGATATATATGCTAACATGCTAATATGGCATTAAAATACCTAATGCTGAATGATAATATACTGTATGTTATTGAACATGGATGCTAACGTTAGCAGCTAACACCAGACCCCGGACTTTGGTGTGGGAGAGTGAGTCATTCTCAGTTCCGTCTCTGCTGTCAGTCACATTATCGTGACTCCGCCTCCTGGCTGCAGTCCGGCCTGTCGTCTCCTCGCCTCACCTGCTCTGACAGAGTCACGTTTGTATTATTCTTCTTATTTGAGCGTTCTCGCTCTGCCGCTGTCACGTGTGAATTATTCACGCGGCTCCACCTGCGGCGAGGTGTCGCGCTATAAATCTTCCCCACACGCTCGCAGCCTCGTTAAAGAGTCACACGGTCAGAGTCATGGATTGAAATCATTCATGACGCGGCTTTATCTTAACTATCTACAAAACAGCGTCTTCATCACCGACACAGTCCATAAAGTTTTTTATTTACACAGTAACGAGGCCGCCGCGCCGACCTCCGACCTCCCACAGCATTAGCTCTGAAATGTGGCCGCGTCGCTTATCCACCGCGTGACCAGTGGCAGTAATTATTTTCCTCTCAGAGAGAGAGAGGGGGAGAGGAAACATGATGACAGGGTCAGAGTCTCTTCATCTTCATCTGGATCAGCAGATCAGAGTCCACTGATGTTTGAAAAAAGTTTTACTCACAAAAACTCAATTCTTGCATCCTCAGTTCCTTTCCTAACTCACTTTTCCTCGCCATCACCAAACGTGTGCAGGAGAGTGACAAAGATGATTAGAAACAGTAACTATATGAATGTGGTCAAATGTAGATCATTGACCGTGTTTAACAGCTGCAGTTACTTTTGTTTTTGTTCAAATGTTAATTAATTAACAAGTCACATGATCACGTCTTTATCTCACTGTGAGACCACACACACACACACACACTCACGCTCCCACACCAAACCTCAGAGAGAAAACCAGTGATTTTAGCTGCGGGGACACAGCAGCTGCTGGTCCTCTGCTGCCTCGTGTGGTCACTTTGTGTCACTGAGTTAAGTCATAATGAATTGTTTCAAAAGCCGAATTAACTAAATAACACGTTAGAAGTTAGTGATGGAGGCAGCAGTGGATCAACAACTCCTCTGTGTGTGTGTGTGTGTGTGTGTGATGTTAAAATCATTGATTTTCTCTATGGGGTTTGGTGTGAGAGTTTTGTGCCTCATTTTTAAATGTTTTATTGATTTATTAGATGATGATGATGATGATAGTGATGATGTTGATGATGATGATGATGATGAATGGTGATAGTGATGATGGTGGTGATGATGATGATGATGATGATGATGATAATAGTGATGATGGTAGTGATGATAGTGATGATGGTGGTGATGATGGTGATGATGATGATGATGATGATGACTTGATGATGTGATGATGATGGTGATGATGATGATGATGAGTGGTGATGATATGATGATGGTGATGATGATAGTAGTGATGATGATGATGATGATGATGATGATGGTGGTGATGATAGTGATGATGATGGGTGATGATGATAGTGATGATGATGATGGTGGTGATGATGAGTGATGATAGTGATGATGGTGATGATGATAGTGATGATGATGGTGATGATGGTGATGATGATGATGATGATGATGATGAGTGGTGATGATAGTGGATGATGATGGTGATGATGATGATGATAGTGATGATGATGGTGATGATGATATGATGATGATGATGTGGTGATGATAGTGATGATGATGGTGATGATGATATGATGATGATGATGGTGGTGATGAGTGATGATGGTGATGATGTGATGATGATGATAGTGATGATGTGATGGTGATGATGGTGATGATGATGATGAGTGATGATAGTGATGATGATGATGATGATGATAGTGTGTGATGGTGATGATGGTGATGATGATGATAGTGGATGATGAGTGATGATGATGATGATGATGGTGGTGATGATAGTGATGATGATGATGATGTAGTGATGATGATGATGATGATGGTGATGATGATGATAGTGATGATGATAGTGATGATGATAGTGATGATGATGATGGTGGTGATGATGAGTGAGTGATGGTGATGATGATGATATGATATGGTGATGATGATGGTGATGATGGTGGATGATGATGAGTGATGATGATGATGGTGAGGTGATGATAGTGATGATGGTGGTGATGATGGTGATGATGATGATAGTGATGATGATGGTGATGATGATGAGTGATGATGGTGGTGATGATGGTGATGGTGGTGATGATGGTGATGATGATAGTGATGATGATACTGATGATGATGATGAGTGATGATAGTGATGGTGATGAAGATTGTGATGATGATTGTGATGATGATGAGTGATTGATTGATGATATGATGATGTAGTGATGATTGTGATGATGATAGTGATGATGATGATGGTGATGATAGTGATGGTGATAGATTATGATGATGATGATGATGATGGTGATGATGATGGTGATGATGATGATGATGATGATGATGATGATGATGATGATGATGATGATGATGATGATAGTGATGATGGTGATGATGATGATGATGATGATGAAGATGATGATGATGAAGATGATGATGATGATGATATGATGAAGATGATGGTGATGGTGATGGTGATGATGATGATGGTGATGATGATGATGATGATGATGATGATGACATGATGATGATAGTGATGGTGATGAAGATTGTGATGATGATGATGATGATGACATGATGATGGTGATGATGGTGATGATGATGATGATGATGATAGTGATGATGGTGATGGTGATGATGATGATGTTGGGGCTGAAGAGCCACGATGAAGAAGGACAGTGACTGTTAGCTGAAGCGACAGGAGGTAAAACAGCAATTATAAACTAAACTGTCAGAAAAGCGTGTCTTATTTGTAACGAGTGAAGTGATAAAAGGAGAAAATAATTGGATTCTTTCTCCCCTCTGCCCCGCTCGCCCTCCTCACCCTCCTCACCCTCCTCTCTCTCCTCTGTTTGGGGGAAAAAGTCTCTTTGAACAAAAGTTTATTTCTCTCTAACCTTTGATTAACGGCTTCAGCTCTCGAGGTCGAGCTGCAGCAGAAGCAAATGATTCTTAAGATCCAGCTTTGACTCGTCTCATTATCTATTTGCCGCCTCTCCTCGCTCTCTCGCTCGCCCGGAGTCTAAACGACGAAGACGTCGACGAAGAAAACCAAACAAAGAAAAAGTTCCTTATTAAACGTCGTCAAAGAGAAATCAAAGCTGTGTCGTCTGTGGACAAACACAGGATCTTTATTTATTTATTAAAGACTTAAAGGTGAAAAACAGGAAATAATACACTTGAAATTCTAATGTGTTACTTTAAATGTGTCTGAAATAAAATAAAATAAAATAAAATAAAATAAAATAAAATAAAATAAAATGCATGTCAAAACAACAGAATCAATCTGTTAAAAATGTTAAATAATAAACCTTTAAAGGTGTTTTTATGTCTGAACTTTTTATTTTCTCTTCATAAATAATAATGTTTGTTTTCCAGAGGAAACATGACTCAGCACTTTCTCATCACGTCAGAGGAAACATGACGAGAAACTGTGACGACTCAGCACTTTTTATAATAAAGGACAAATAAAAACAGGAAGAATTTGACACTTTCCATTTTTCCACTCAGAGAAACGCAGAGAAATCCTGGTTTCTGTGAACGCAGCACGTTTTTCTGCTGAGTGACAGCGTCATTACTGTTACCACGGCGATGACAGGTGGCAACACATCGACTGTAATACGACATACGTTTGTTTTTATCTTGCTTATTTTCTGATCATTATCTTCAATGTTTTAATAATAGTTGATCAATTTATTATTTTCAGTTTTATTTAAAATAAATTGTCAGATAATAATTTAGATTTATATAAATACAGTATATTTAAGTCTTATTTTAGGACTTAAAGACAATTATTCTGTAAATAATCTGTAAATATGTTGTAAAATCAGCTAAAATATGTATTTTATTTAAATATAAATCACATTTTCTTCTGGTTCACTGTTTTATTGTTGTTTTAAGATTTCAAGAACATTTTCTGAAAAAAACAACAAAAATAAAAGAATCTTTGAAGTTGAATTCTCAGATTTTTCTGTTAAAGTTGATTTTTTGTAAAAAAAAAACACGTAAATGTGTCGTAAAATGAGAATAAAGAATAATTTCTTAAATCAAACTCACACTCGTGGAAAATAAGAATAAAAATAAAAGAGTGAAATAATAAAGAGACGAATCTGAGGTGAGAAAAATAAAAGAATCATTCAAAGTTTTGCCTGGAGAGAGAATTTAAAAATGCAGGAATAATTAGACATTTGTGAGGATCTGGACGTCGCTGGGATTTAATAATAATCTGCTGCTGCTCATATTTCACAAGCATAATAATCTGCAAACGCACGGAAGCAAAGAGGCCGAGAGAAAGAAGAGAAAAGAGAAATAAAGAAATAATAAAGTTAATGAAAGAGGAAGAACGTCACATTAACGTCCGTCTGAGAGAAACATGAATACTTTTATTATTTAATCACGTCATTTATATCTGAGTCCGGCCAGAATTAAACCACGCGTTTTTAATTAATGAGCGCGTTCATGATCAATAATAAACCTGAGAGGAAATGAATTATGAAACATGAACAAGTCGCAGCTGAAATAGACTTTAAAAATGTGAACGTGTGAAAAATGAGTGCATGGAAAAACTTTTCTCACCACGTTTGTGTTTAAAATACGTTTAAAATGTTGATATTTAGATTAAAAACTCTTTTAATTTGTTCATTAATGACACATTTTTAGTTTTTTTATATACATTTTATTGGGAAAAATCTCATGAATCATGGTTTTATGTCTCATTTTGTTTATTTTGTTGTTATTTAATCAAATCTGTTTTAACATGATGTTTTTATTTTACTTTTTTGACAAATAGTTTTTATTTATTCACTTGTTCACAAAAACACGACTCGTGAGCTTATTTTCATTTATTTTATTCAAATATGAAAGAATATGTTATGAAATTTCATCAAAATGTCTTAATTATTTACTTTTTCTTGTTTTAAGAATTAAACTAAAATTTATAAGTTAAACCAACTTGATGTTGTTTTGCAGTGTAATTATGAGCCGCTGACACTTGTTAGTTTTTATGTCTCATTTTGTTCATTATTTCATAAAATCTGTGTTTTTAATGACGTTTTTTGACATTAAGAGGTTTTTATTTTACTCAAATATGAAAGAATAAGTTATGAAATTGCAACTAAATGTCGTGGATATTTAAATTATTCTTGTTTTGAAAGCAGCAATTAATCAGAATGATTAATTGCTGCTTTCAAAATAAGAGTTCAGTTAAAATATTGGCAATTCACAACATGTAGTTGAAATTTCAAAACGTATTATTTCATATTTAAATAAAATAAATGAAAAAAAGGCTCACGAGTCGTGTTTTCGTGAATCAAAGAATAAATGAAAACCTCTATTTGTCAAAAGGTTCAATAAAAACATCATTTAAATCCAGGTTTTATTAAATAATGAACAAAAACAATCCTAAATCTGAGTCATTAAAGACCTTGTAGTCGTTAAATTTAAAGAGTTTTTATTATTGTCGTAAAATCACAAAGTGTAGGAATAAAAAAAAAAGACGATAAAAAAAGATTTGTGTATTAAACGTGGTTTAAATGTGGTAAATCTGCAGCCTCCTCTCCGTCACAGATGCATGCTGGGAGATGATGATGATGGGGGGTTACGTGGGCGTGAAGCGGCCCTGGCAGTCCTTAATGCAGCTGTCACGCGTCCTGCTCCAGCGATGCGTTTCCCCTCGCTCCGTCTCCGTCGCCGCTGAGATGATACGGCTCTTAAATGAGCCGCAGTGGTGAGGAACAGCACCCGGGGATCGCCTGTCGCCGCGGCAACGCCAGCCGTGATTCGCCGTGCCATTAATCTCAACGGAGAGATCTGGGCTTTTTTTATTTTTTTTTTCACTTTTCTTCTCCTCGCGATTTCTGCGACAACAAATGAAGACGTCGCGTCACATGACGTCTCAGCGGCCAATCACGGGCGACCTGGGAAAACATCACTAACAACTGTTGTGAAGAATTACAGCTGACAATAAAGTTTGAAAATCTACGTCACTTTAAGTTTGTAACTTCCTGTTTGCTTTGTTCTTCTCTGGTCAGTGTGACTTCCTGTGTGTGATTACAAGCTCCGCCCTGATGAGCGTCACCTGTGCTCAGCTCAGCTGCTCGGTTGGTTCGTCTTTTAGGCTCCTGAAGACACACTCTCTGTTAGCATGACGACACTGAAGCTGAAGGTAAGAAGAGTGAATTATTATTATTATTATTATTATTTTTATTATTATTATTATTATTATTATTAAAATTCACTGTTTTTCATGTGTTCACCTTCAGCCGAGACAAAATCTAAGTAGAAAATGTGGTAAATTCTGTTTTTACAGCTAAAGTTTATAAAGATAAATAAAATAAATAAATAGTTTGTTTAAAACAAAGTAAAAAAGAATAAATACAACTCAACGTCATTTCCTGTTTAACAAACATTAAAAACGTCGTTTTAATTTAAAGTTTATAGAAATATGAACATATAAGCTTCTGATAAGTCAGTGGATTCAAATGCAAATCCCCTGTGACCTTTGCCCTCCACCTGTGATTACTCTCTATCAGCTGCAGGTGGCCTCAGAGGTCAGAGGTCAGAGGTCGTTAATGTGAAGATTAAAGTGTTTGCATTAGAGAAAAAGTTCAAATGTAGTTAAGGATTAAAAACTGAAGTTCACCTTCATCATCGTCTTCTTAAAGGGACAGTTCACGTGTTTTAGCCTCACACGAAACCTCAGACAGACAGACAGACAGACAGACTGTCTGTCAGCAGGTGAGTTTATCATCATGACTGCACACACACACACACTGAGCTGCTGCTGTGATGATGATGATGATGATGATGATGATGATGGTGTCAGTGACAGATGACGTCAGTGAACTCTGCTGAGCTTTATTATGTTACGGCGGCAGCAGAAAGTCACACGTTTGTTTGTGTTTTAAACAGGAAGTCGTTATTAAAGTCGTGACTCATGAGGAGGAGGAGGAGGAAGAGGAAGAGTGATGGAGAGACAGATTCAACGTGTGAGGAGAGAAGAGAGGGCAGGAGAGGTGGGAGGAAAGATGATTGAAAAGGGAAGAAGGAAGGAAGGAAGGAAGGAAAAAGAGAAAAGAATGAGGTGGATAATGATGAAAGAAGGAAAGAGAGGATGAAGAACGATGGAGTAGAATGTGTGAAATACATTTGAGAAGGAACTCGAAACAGAGACAAATAAAGACAAAAATAATTATAATAATAATAATAAATAAACAAATAAAGACAAAAATAATTATAATAATAATAATAATAAATAAACAAATAAAGACAAAAATAATAATAATAATAATAAATAAACAAATAAAGACAAAAATAATTATAATAATAATAATAAATTAACAAATAAAGACAAAAATAATGATAAGAATAATAATAAATAAACAAATAAAGACAAAAATAAGAATAATAATAATAATAATAATAAATAAACAAATATAGACAAAAATAATAATAATAATAAATAAACAAATAAAAGACAAAAATAATAATAAATAATAACAAATAATAATAATAAATAAACAAATAAGAACAAAAATAATAATAAATAAACAAATAAAGACAAAATAATTATAATAATATAATAATAATAATAAATAAACAAATAAAGACAAAAATAATAATAATAATAAATAAACAAATAAAGACAAAAATAATAATAAATAAACAAATAAAGACAAAAATAATAATAATAATAATAATAAATAAACAAATAAAGACAAAAATAATAATAATAATAAATAAAACAAATAAAGACAAAAATAATAATAAATAAACAAATAAGAGACAAAAATAATAATAATAATAATAATAATAAATAAACAAATAAAGACAAAATAATAATTATTATAATAATAATAATAATAATAATAATAATAATAATAAATAAACAAATAAAGACAAAAATAATAATAATAAGAATAAGAATAAATAAACAAATAAAGAATAATAATAATAATAAATAAACAAATAAGAAGAAATAATTATAATAATATAATAAGTAAAGACAAAATAATTATAATAATAATAATAATAAATAAACAAAATAAAGACAAAATAATAATAATAATAATAAATAAACAAATAAAGACAAAAATAATTATAATAATAATAATAAATTAACAAATAAGACAAAAATAATGATAAGAATAATAATAAATAAACAAATAAAGAAGACAGAAATAAGAATAATAATAATAATAATAATAAATAAACAAATATGAACAAAATAATAATAATAATAAATAAACAAATAAAGACAAAAATAATAATAAAATAAACAAAATAATAAAGACAAAAATAATAATAATAATAATAATAATAATAAACAAATAAAACAAAAATAATAATAAATAATAATATGTAATAAATAAACAAATAAAAGAAAAAATAATAACAAAAATAATAATAAATAAACAAATAAAGACAAAAATAATAATAATAATAATAATAAATAAACAAATAAAGACAAAAATAATAATAATAATAAATAAAAAATAAAGACAAAAATAATAATAATAATAATAATAATAATAATAAATAAACAAATAAAGACAAAAATAATTATAATAATAATAATAATAATAATAATAATAAATAAACAAATAAAGACAAAAATAATAATAAGAATAAGAATAAATAAACAAATAAAGACAAAAATAATAATAATAATAAGAATAAATAAACAAATAAAGACAAAAATAATAATAAGAATGACAAAAGGATGAGAAAAGAAAAAAAGATTTTTACTAATTTTATGTTTAGTTAAATGTTCTATTTATATTCTATAAAAACTCTGTCTGTGTGTGAGTGAATGGATGAACGGGTGAATGGCGGTCGACCGCGAGGCTTCCCACAATGCAACAGTTTGATGTGCGCGAGCAGAAACACAAATGACCGTGAATCAAGTTTTGACTAAAGACGCCTCCGACATCACGTCCGACATCACGTCCGACATCACGTCCGACTTCACGTTCACGCGTGGTTTGGTTTCTGTCCACTCTAAACTTTCAATCAGTTGCTTTAAAAAATAAAGTAAACACACGTCACATGACTTTCTCACAACAATAAACATTGTTTTTATGTTACTTTTGTACGTGTTACGTGATATCACTGCGTAAAATGTACGTTACTTTGTGTTACGTAACACGTTACCCTGACACCGTCTGAGGGTTTGAAACACGCTGTAACGCTTTGTTACGTTACTTTTGCACGTAACACACAACACGTTACATAACTTCCTCACTGCAAATACTGCATATTACAGTACTAGGTTACAGTATTTGTATCACTTGTGTTACTTGTAACCCTGGTTTGAAACACGCTGTATGACTTAGTTACAAACAAAAGTGAAGTTAGTGTAACGCTGTATTTTACGTAACGCGTTACCTGAACACACGCTGAGTTTGCCTCTGTGAACGTGATTTTCCTGTTTTATGACAGACATAATCTCACAGATTATCAGAGCGTGTGAGTTTCCCTGCAGATTATTCTCAGCTGTTAAAGGACTGTGGTGGCAGATTTAAAGACCTTGACTGTGTCTCTGTCTCTCTCACCTGTGAAGACGTCGTCCAGTGGTTTTTTAATCCTCTGCTCCGCCCCCCTCTCGTCTGCCACACTTTAATTAGTTCTTCTTCTTCCTGGTCGTCCTCGTCTGTGAAGCCGGGCGCGGCGGCGGCGCCGCGGTGGCTGTGAGGATCTCTGTTATGACAGTGGGTCTGTTTGAGCCACTGAGGCCGCTGACTCCAGCGCGGCGTGCTCACACATCGGCGCCGTTAATTAAACTTTCATGTGAAGAGTCAGCGGGGAATCGCTGTTTCTGAGACAAACTCTCGTCCAGATGCTTCTGTGATGCCGAGCCTCGGCGGACGCTTCCTTCTCCGCTCGACACCTTTTACAAATCAACTCCCGACTAATTGTTGGTTATTACACGAAGAAACTTTAGGCCACGTTTGGAAACTCTGGGAAAGCGTTTTGACTGCTGATGCTTCCATGACTCAGCAGTTTTCTGTTTTACATCTGCCTCCATCTTGTGTCCTCTCTGTGACACCAACTGTCCTCATGTCCTCCAATTTTGTCTTGGGGTGATTGTATTTGAAGCGAGATGTCCTCACTTTGACGGATGTCTTCACTTTGACGGATGTCTTCACTTTAAAAGGTGTCCTCACATTGACGGGATGTCCTCACTTTGACGGGATGTCCTCACATTGAAGGGTGTCTTCACTTTGACAGGATGTCCTCACTTTGATGGGACGTCCTCACTTTGATGGGACGTCCTCACTTTGAAAGGTGTCCTCACTTTGACAGATGTCCTCACCTTGACAGGTGTCCTCACTTAGACGGGACGTCCTCACTTTGACAGGTGTCCTCACTTTGATGGGATGTCCTCACTTTGACGGGATGTCCTCACTCCTCACTTTGACAGGATGTCCTCACTTTGAGTTCTACTTGACGGGATGTCCTCACATTGACAGGATGTCCTCACTTTGAAAGGTGTCCTCACTTGACGGGATGTCCTCACTTTGACAGGACGTCCTCACTTTGACAGGATGTCCTCATTTTGAAAGGTGTCCTCACTTGACGGGATGTCCTCACTTTGACAGGACGTCCTCACTGTGACGGGATGTCTTCACTTGTCCAACAGACAGTGTCCACACTCTACTGTCGAATAAAGGTTGTGTTCTCAGTGGACACAGAAGCCTGAACCAGGACTTAACTGAACTGTACCATGACGGACTCACAGTGTTAGTGAGTCACCAGATGACAGGTGGACAGGAGGACAGGTGGACAGGTGTGTGAATAGCAGACGTTTCTTTCATTCACAGAAATTAAAGTGTTCATTCTTCATGTTGAAGTTGAAGTTTCTCTGAAATAAAAACACATGAACGTTGAGATTTTCTTGATGAGGACGTTAGATTCGAGCTACAGTCGCGAGCCGAGCGCCGGCAGCCGGGTGGAGACAAACGTCCATGAGCCTCAGCAGCAGCAGCAGTAAATCAGTGAGTGGCAGGAACATATTTGCAGCCGGTGGCAGTGCGCACACACACACACACACACACACACACACACACACACAGAGTGTAACGTATGAGTGAGGTTTGAAAAACAACTCCAAACTGTCACATGACCACATCAATGAAAGAAAAATGAAAACAAACGACGAGGTAAATGTCCTCACTTTGAAAGGTGTCCTCACTTGACGGGATGTCCTCACTTTGACAGGACGTCCTCACTTTGACAGGATGTCCTCATTTTGAAAGGTGTCCTCACTTGACGGGATGTCCTCACTTTGACAGGACGTCCTCACTGTGACGGGATGTCTTCACTTGTCCAACAGACAGTGTCCACACTCTACTGTCGAATAAAGGTTGTGTTCTCAGTGGACACAGAAGCCTGAACCAGGACTTAACTGAACTGTACCATGACGGACTCACAGTGTTAGTGAGTCACCAGATGACAGGTGGACAGGAGGACAGGTGGACAGGTGTGTGAATAGCAGACGTTTCTTTCATTCACAGAAATTAAAGTGTTCATTCTTCATGTTGAAGTTGACGTTTCTCTGAAATAAAAACACATGAACGTTGAGATTTTCTTGATGAGGACGTTAGATTCGAGCTACAGTCGCGAGCCGAGCGCCGGCAGCCGGGTGGAGGTGAGGAGAGGAGTATAAGGATAGGCTGCGAAGGAGGATGCAGAAACACAAAATAACTGTAACATGTGATGAGGACTGCGAAGGAGGATGCAGAAACACAAAATAACTGTAACATGTATGAACGAGGGAAAAGACAAAGAAAGCAAAGAAACTGAAGTTTGTAAAGCGCTCACTCTCCCACACCAAAGCCCATAGAGAAAATCAGCGATTTAAGCTGGCGGGGACACAGGAGCTGCTGGTCCTCTGCTGCCTCGTGTGGTCACTTTGTGTCACTGAGGTCAATCTGAAGGAAGGATTTTTAATGCCGCATTGACAAAATAAGACATATGAACACATGATAGTTAAGTTTCTGTTGTTATTGTTATACAACAGCTCCTGTGTGTGTGTGGTGTTAAAATCACTGGTTTTCTGTATGAGGTTTGGTGTGAGAGAGTTTACGCTTTATAAACTTCAGTTTCCTGCTGTAAAGTCTGTCTCACAGTGAAATAAGGACGTGACCGTGTCCTTAAAGACGTCGTAGACTCAAACCTTTTACACGAAATATTTAAATGTTAATATCTTAGCTCCTCCTCCTCCTCAGCAGACTCTGTGTTAATATTGTTGCCTGTGACTCGTCCTCCATCATCTCTGTCCTCACTGTGGAGGAAACAGTGGCCCCTCACACCCGGGGCCCCACGCTGCATCCTCTATTATTTATGAATCTGATTAATAATCTGCTGCTGCAGGAGGAGCTGGAGTCCACAGAAGATCCCAGGAGAACATCATCATCATCATCATCATCTTCATCCATTCACTTAGGAAAACAACAGTGTGGTGAAATCACTCCACTGCAAACAAAGAAATAAAATAATTCATGTTCCAGAGTTTAGATTTAACCCTGAAGTTAAACATCCATGTTCCAGAGTTTAGGTTTAACCCTGAAGTTTAAAATCCATGTTCCAGAGTTTAGGTTTAACCCTGAAGTTTAAAATCCATGTTCCAGAGTTTAGGTTTAACCCTGAAGTTTAAAATCCATGTTCAGAGTTTAGGTTTAACCCTGAAGTTTAAAATCCATGTTCCAGAGTTTAGGTTTAACCCCTGAAGTTTAAAAATCCATGTTCCAGAGTTTAGATTTAACCCCACCCTGAAGTTAAAAATCCATGTTCCAGAGTTTAGGCTTTAACCCTGAAGTTAAAATCCATGTTCCAGAGTTTAGGTTAACCCTGAAGTCCATGTTCCAGAGTTTAGGTTTGAAGTTTGAGTTTTAAAAAAAATCCATGTTCCAGAGTTTAGGTTTAACCCTGAAGTAAAATCCATGTTCCAGAGTTTAAAAAGTAAAAATCCATGTTCCAGAGTTTTAGGTTTAATCCTGAAGCTAAGAGTTAACCTGAAGATAAAATCCATGTTCCAGGGTTTGTTCAACCCTGTTTAAGTTAAACCCATGTTCCAGAGTTTAGGTTTAATCCTGAAGTTAAAATCCATGTTCCAGAGTTTAGAGTTTAACCAAAAGTAAAAAATCCATGTTCCAGAGTTTAGATTTAACCCTGAAGTTAAAACCCATGTTCCAGAGTTTAGGTTTAACCCCTGAAGTTAAAACCATGTTCCAGTTTAGGCAACCCTGAAGTTTAAAAATCCATGTTCCAGAGTTAGGTTTAACCCCTGAAGTTAAAAATCCATGTTCCAGAGTTTAGGTTTAACCCTGAAGTTAAAAATCCATGTTGTAGGTTTAACCCTGAAGTTAAAAATCCATGTTCCAGAGTTTAGGTTTAACCCTGAAGTTAAAAATCCATGTTCCAGAGTTTAGGTTTAACCGTGTCATTAGTCTTATGAACAGTTTGTTCAAAATGAACTTTATTTAAAAACACTTGTGTAATTCCTTTCCTCTTTACCTTTCCTTCTTTTCAATTCCAAACCGCTTCATTTGTTCACTCATTTAGTTCCTTCCTTCCTTTCCTTAACATCCTCCTTTCCTTCCATCTGACCCTCCTCCTTGTTTGACTCAATTGTCTCCTTTCCTTCCTTGCATCCTTTACTCTCTTCCTTACTTTCCTTTCCTGTCTCCTTCTCTGGCTAAAACAAGTGTCCTCTCACCAGGAAAGCTTCCTCTGAAGGTTCCTCAGGCTGACAGAAGTGTCCTTTAGGAGTCTGAGGATGAAATCATGAAAGCGGACGTCCGTCTGTCCTGCAGCTCCGCCCCCTTCCTGTCTGTCATTTCTTGTGTAAACAGATGAAGGTGAATCTGCCTGTCTGTCTGCCCCTGCCTGTCTGTCGCCATGGTTTCATTAGTGTTCCATTATTCCGACTCGTCTGTTATTAGTTCAACAAACTCATTAAAAAACCATTCAATCCTGATCCTGATTTTCAGAAGCTGAACTTCTGCCGCGTTTTAATCTGTCGTTTTATATCATCCAGATTATTCAGAGTCTGCTTCCTGTTGCGTCCTCGTGTGAGGACACAGACACCCCGCTGACTGAGTGTTTAAGAATCTAACGCGGCGTCTGTATGTCATGTGTTCGTGTGTTAAAGGTAAAAACTTCTGCGTGTCAGACGTCTTCAGACTTTGGGCGATAAATGGATCGTGTTTGAGGAGAATGTGGAGCGAGAGCCGCGGGTTTTCTTATTTCCTCGGGGATGTGGAGTATTTTGGAGGAGAACGTGGTTCCTCTGTCTCCTCTGACATGTTAATTGAAGCTTTTTCCTGCCTCTGTTCTCGTCTCTCTCTGGGGAGCTGCGTCCTCTCTGTGATTTGCCGTGGGAGTTTAACAGCGGCTGTGATCACACACACACACACACACACACACGCTGCAGTTAAAGACTTGGTGTCAGGTGCTCACAGATAATCTGCAGTCGAGGATGAAGTGATGATCTCCTCCTTCCTTTCCTACCTCCTCCTCCTCCTTCACTTCGTCACCTTCTTTCACGCAGACATTTTCCACCCTGTAAATATTCTGACTTTATCTTTTGTAGTGGACTCAGGTCTGAAGTGAATCCTCACACTGAGATAACGACGTGAACGCGGTCTGAAGACCTCGTGGTTTTAAACGCCGCACCAAACCTCATAGAGAAAACCAGTGATTTTAGCTGCGCAGACACAGGAGCTGCTGCTCCTCTGCTGCCCCGTGTGGTCACATTGTGTCACTGAGGTCGATCTGAACGAAGAATTTCAAAAGCCGAAATATCTAAATAAGACTTTTGAACTTAGCGATGGAGGCGGCTGTGGACCAACAACTCCTGTGTGTGTGTGATTTGCTGTGGATGTAAAATCGATGGTTTTCTCTATGAGGTTTGGTGCAGGAGAGACTCACTCAGCTCAAATCAACCGAAGCAAGTGTTAGCTTCTTCACAGTGCTAGAATTAAACATTAATGCTACTCTTAGCATTAATGTGCAGAATCTAAAACAAGCTTCAACAGAACATGTCGTTGCGTTCGCTGTTAACCACCTTCACCCCGAGACTAAAACTAAATCTAAAATGGCTGCCAAAATAAAAAAACACTGCTTTGGAGATGTTAACACTCAAATCAGTGCTAACAGTAGCTCCATGTTTAACCTCAGTGAGTGTTAGCGTCTTCAAATCAATGCTAACAGTAGCTCCATGTTTAACCTCAGTGAGTGTTAGCTTCTTCTTATCAAGGCTAACTGTAGCTCCATGTTTAACCTCAGTGAGTGTTAGCATCTTCAAATCAATGCTAACAGTAGCTCCATGTTTAACCTCAGTGAGTGTTAACAGTAGCTCCATGTTTAACCTCAGTGAGTGTTAGCGTCTTCAAAGCAATGCTAACAGTAGCAACAAATTCAACCATACACAGTGTTAGCTTTTACAAAGTGAGGCTCAACATAGCAACATATTTAACCATGATAAGTGTTAGCTTCTTCAAATTTATGCTAACAGTAGCAACAAATTCAACCATACACAGTGTTAGCTTTTACAAAGTGAGGCTCAACATAGCAACATATTTAACCATGATAAGTGTTAGCTTCTTCAAATTGATGCTAACAGCGGCATTACATTTAACCATAAGGGGTGTTAGCTTCCTTAAAGCCGCTGGTCACTGCTAAAAGCTAATAGACAGAGATCAGGTAGGTGTTTTGTTGTTTTGTCAGCGATTGTGACATTTCACCAGATTTCAAAATAAAAGTGTTTGTTTGGATATTTAACAATAAATATTTCACAAAACAAAAAAAAATATTTATGATGGAAAATTCATCTGTAAATAAAACAAACAGAAAAAAACTTACATTTAATAAGGGACAACGTGATGTTGACTGGGGAACCACCTGTGGTCCTCGGGCCTCGAGTTTGACACCTCAGATTTAATGTTGATTTGATGTAAAAATTTCGTCCAAACCTCGTCCGATTCAGCAAATGCTACCCGACCTTTGACCTTTCACAGACTGGTGAATCAGGAGGGGGAGGCGGCTTCACTCTGTCTCCTCCTCCTGGGGGACGATCTGTCCGTCCGTCTGAGGACGTGACATTTTCTGTCATCAAAACAAAAACCTGCGTCTCTTTCATGTGGAAAAATCGTCTTTTTTTAACCTTTACGTTTCATCTCTAATCAAATGTGTGTGTGTGAACACCTGAGCAGGTCTGAGCTGTGAACGTGTGAATGTGTGGATTAATCTAATCTGTCAGAATTAAATGAGATGGTCACACATCAGGATAATAATGGCTCCTGCAGATTGTGAGCGAAAATCTTCATCAATTATTCAACTGTGATTTTTATTATTCATGTGCAGGGGCGAGATGGGGGGAGGGTCTGAGCTGCTGCTGCTTTAAAGGACCAGTCCGCAGGTTTTTCTTCATCTGTTTGTGATTGTGAGCCACGAGAGGGCGTCGCTCTCAGTGGCGTGGAATCATGGGAGTCATGCTCATCAAAGTGATGCTAACATTAGCGTCAACAACAATGAGCTCATGAATGTTAAAATAACTTTGTTTTAGGTTTAAAGTTTGACATGATTGATTATTTATATATAAATATATTATTATTATGTTAGTAACTTTGTCTCCATGGTTAATAAACATCAGAACTCATGTTTATTAACCATCTTTTAAACGTTTTCTCTTCCTTCTCTCACTTTGTGACAGTTTCTCACACACACACACACACACACACACACAGTGCAGTCGTGGGGCTCTACTGCCACCTTGTGGCAGCAGACGAGACAAACCTGCAGATTTCACTGTGAGGTCGAAACAAATGTTCGGCAGAAAAATCAATCAATCTAAAATAAACAACAACAACAACACACACACACACACACACATTCAGCTATTTATGAATTAGAGAAACGACTTGTGATGTTTTATTGATTTTATTCTTATTATTTTATTTCTTTATAAAAGTCTTATTTTAAAACATATATATGTTTATTGTCTGACCGTCTGTGAACATTTAAAAATGAGGTTTAAAATCTGTAAATCTGCACTGTGTGAACGTGTGAATGAATGAATGAATGACAAGAACAGCACTAAATGAACACGTTCACTGTGTGACGTTAAAGACGTTTGTGTGTGTGTGTGTGTGAGAGAGTGAGTGTGTGTGAGATGAAGACATGAACATGATGATTTCACAGTTTTTTTAAACCTTCTTCTTCTTTCTTCTTCTCTGCTGAAACAAACAAACAAACAAACAAACAAACATAAATCACTCTCTCATCTAAACGTCAGTGAAGCTCATAAACCTCTAATTTGATCTTTATTCATCACAGACACTAAATCATCATCTGTCTGTCTGTGGAAGCCCCGCCCCCTGCGTCTGATTGGCTGCTTCTCCTCCAAACCTCGTTAAACCGAAGTGGAAAAAAAGATAATAACAAATGAGTCGTTAAGAAATCAGACTTTATAATTCTTTATTTTTTATGATAATAATAATAATAATAATAATATTAGGTTTATTATCATTATAAACTTTAGTTAAATTGTTATTATTACAGTTCTTTATTTTGTTCAATTTATGATAAATAAATATTATTGTTATTCTAGGATGAAACTTTATTGTTCAACAGCAGAAAAATCACAGATTAGGATTATCTGAAGGAATTAAAATAAAGTGATAATTGTATTTAATCATTTTTAATTTCATTAATGAATTGTTGGAAATTCTGTTTATTTTTGGCCAAATAAAGAATATTCTGATGTTTATAATTATTATTTCCTCATAATTTATTGATTTATTTGTTTATTTACCGTATGATGAGTTTTATTTGTATAAAATAATTGAATATTCTGAGTAAAAAACAGGTTTAATGATGAAAAATAAAACCACTGACTGTAATAAAAGCTGCTGCACGTGGACGTTTAGTGACATCTGCTGGTCGACTCACAGAACTACAACAGTGTTTGATCAAACAAACACAAAATTACATTTTAGAGAATGGAAATAGTTTTCAATGGTTTTTTTAGTGTGAAAACGTTTCAATTTGAACTAACAAGTTTTTTTTTGGTGCAAAATAAACAACTTTGAGGCAAATTATGTTGAAAATGAAGAAACATTGTAAAATAAAGAAGTTTTTACAGAAAAGACGTGAAAATGCAACAAAAACAGACAAACTTTGTGTTTAATGTAAACAAAAAACAACATGTGACACACGTGTGTGTTAGACGTGTGTGTCACATGTGTGTCACACGTGTGTTACAGTGCAGATGAAAGTGAGGTGGATGTTCAACAAAGTGGCACATTTTAATTTGAGCGCGGGGGAAAAGCTGCGGTGCGATTCCCTCACTAATGAAAGCGTCTCTGCTTTAAATTCACACAGAGCCACGAGCCGCAGTCGTCGTCGTCGTCGTCGTCGTTGTCGTGGAAACATGCAAATACGCTGATCTCTTTAATACCGGCTTCTCCCAATTGGACGACGGCGGCGTTGACAAGCAGAACAAATGCTGCGAGCACAAACACGTGCGGGTCGAGCCGCACTTTTCTTTATCCTCTTTTCAACGCCGCCGCTCACATTCCGTCTGTTCGCTTACTGTTAAATTAGTCGTCTCAGATTAGAGGCGGCGGCTTAACCCGACACAAAGTTTCCTCCCAAAGTCCATAAAAGTGCAACTTTCTGTCAATTTAACATATGCAGAAAAACAAGAGTGTGTTTCAGTGAAGACTTTCTGTCAAGACTGAAACACAGGAGCTCATTCACTCACTCACTCATTCACTCATTCACTCACTCACTCAAAAACAAGAGTGTGTTTCAGTGAAGACTTTCTGTCAAGACTGAAACACAGGAGCTCATTCACTCATTCACTCACTCACTCA
>NW_025321346.1:0-30281 GCF_019176455.1 Solea senegalensis
AGTCGAGCAGGAAATAAAGAGGCAGCGCGAGAGTTCTACATCTATGTTTGTGGACTTGAATTTATTATTTACACTTATTGTTCCTAACAGTATGATCATAAGTCTGCGGGTTTTCTGGCCTGAATTGATTTGAATATTTTCTGATCGTTATATGAATATCATATATTTAATAGAATGATAACAGTGAATTGAACACATACTACTCTAAGGTGTAAAATAGTATCAGACAAAAAACATCCAACATAATGAATGAAATATCATTGAAATAAGAGGAACATTCAATCAATAAATCCCTTCAATTTAACTGGGATTAAAGGCTTTAATGAACAAAAGGTGTTTAGAACACTTGTAATCATTGGTAGCAACTATAGGTGAGAAGAAAAGTGCAATTATTGGTGTTTGAACATCGTTGGTTTGAAATAAGTGAGCAAAGATGCTTCAGAAACGTTCCATTTCAATCAACTCTGCGTCCTATTTTGATTCACTTGGCTCCAGCGTCTGCTCAACAACTATCACTGTCAGTGGGTCAAAACAGCAGAAAACCCGCGCACCACCGCCACCGTGTGGCAGACATGTGAAGTGCGAGTAACACGACAAAACAAACAGGCAAACATGTTGATACCATGGATGTATTAGAACAACTGGATAGAGCTCCGCCCCTTTGCCTCCGTTCATTCCTATGGAGTTCTTTTGGATTGTTTTTTGAATGATTTATTGAACAAAATAATGTAGAAACAACAAGGCTCACATCTTTGTTTAAACCTTTCAAAGGAGCAGGTGCACAGGAAGAACGCAGAAGAGAAACATTTGCATGATCAAATACAGACAAATCAAACAAGATCAAAAACTAAAGAAAAAGTTAGCTAAGGCTTTTGTTTTTAGATCCTATTTTTCAAATCAAGTGAAAAGTTTCATTGCATTTTTACCTTTCATCATGTTAAAGAAACTGGTTATGAAACACAATAAATCGAAGTTTCACGTTCACATATTTCCATGTGTTCCAAGTATTAATATATCGTTTAGCATTATTGACCATAACAAGAGCATAAATCATGTCATCTTTAGAGAAGGGCTGGAGTCGGATCTCTGTGTGCAGCCAGTCACGTGTGCTTCAGAGGACACACAATGAAAGCTTTCAATATCATCACAAAATACACATTTATTTGTTTCCAAAGCAAATCTCTGCCGTAACATTTCACTGGACACAGGTTACACAACATTTAACATTTTCAAATGGACTTCTTTTGCTTTTGGATTTATGGGAAATTGGAAATATTGAGATCACAAAGAATATATAATATCTTTGGAGAAGATTGGTTTGATGCACTTTTGAAAAGACAATAAAGGGTGTGTGACGTTTTATTAGGAATTTGAATGCTCTCAAAGTTACAGCTTCCAACTAGGAGATGTGGAACATTAGGAGTGATGTGAGTCGAGTTTGAAATAATCCCTTGAATTCAATTCAAAGTAGGATTAGGGATGGCTTTCATTATGGATGCAAAGGAATTACGATTAACGACTAGATGATATTTAAGGCGAAAATGTCATCACACACTAAATGAATTAAAGAGCAAATACCTTTATCCATGCAGTTCTTGTTATACAGCGACTTGTTTTTAATTGTAATGTATCTGTTTGTTACGAGGGGTGAAATTATGATTGTACAAAAGTTTCCAATATAAAAGGACTTGCTGGTGAAACAGGGATCATTTAACAGGACGTTTCTGAATATTCAAATCACACTTTAATAAAAAGTGCCTCCATATGATACCAGAAGCTCTTATTGTGAAGGAAGGATTTGAACCCGTTCATGTTCAGTGTTCCATTGATAAAATCTGTGTATTCTCTTAATAAAGTGCATCTTTTTCTTCCAAATATAATCCAAATGAATTTGGTTGACCTTCTGAATGGCTCTGTTAGGGAAGGCCAAAGAATACGCTGGATAAAAACATCTCCATATGCTTTCAATCTTAGTAAGAAAGACTCCACCTAGTAAACTGATGTCTCTCAATAACCAGGAGTTCAGTTTAGTTTGACTGATTGAGTTATTACACTCCACACATAGATACATGTATCCCTAAGTATTGAACAGCTGATTTGATAGGAATGTTTTCTGTTTCTGCTTCTGTTAAATCACTCTGATGAATTTGTTCAAATCAAGTTTCAGCCTCGAGGCGTTGCATTATCTTGGGGACCTCAGTTTCACAGAGACGGTCGTATCGTCTGCGCGCTGGCTAACAACAACAACAGGTATCCCAAGAACATTTAAAGGAGCAATGTGTGAATTTTTCATAAAAATAGAGAGCATTTCTGTGGCAATGATAAAGAGAAGCGGAGAGACGGGGCAGCTTTGTTTGACCCCACGTTTGATAGCAGATCTCCGTGATGTACCTCCTGGTAACCAAATAGAGCTGTTTGCATTATCATAAAGAGACTCAGTAGTGGCTTGAAATTTATTCCCAAAGCCTAAAAGTTTGAAGCACTGAAAGATAAAGTGATGCTCAATTGAGTATAAAAAGCTGTAGAAAAGTCAAGAAACAAAATGAAGCCGTCGTCTTCTACTAAAGGATTATAATCTAGGAGATGGATCACCAAACGGATGTTGTTGTGAATGGATCCATCTTTCATAAATCCAGATTGGGAGTCACTTATAATTTTGTCTAGGTTACTTTTGAATCTATTGGCATGCACAAGCGTTACAATCTTATAATCAGTGTCAGTGTTGGAGCGCAGGCTGTCACCACTCGCTCCATCAGGAGATGGACTCCTGAAGCTGAGGAGGCACTGAGAGACTGTTTTGATACCACAGACTGGGATGTGTTGCTGGGTGAGCATGCTGAGGACATTGAGGGGATGACTCACTGTCTCACAGACTATCTCAACTTCTGTGCAGACGTGGTCGCCCCCACCAAGACTGTTCGGTGTTATCCTAATAACAAACCATGGGTAACACAGGAAGTCAAGTTTGTCCTCAACAAGAAGAAGAAGGCCTTCAGGACTAATGACAGAGAGGAGATGAAAGCAGCACAGCAGCACAGCAGCACAGCGGGAGGTGAAAGTCTGCCTGAGGGAGGCAAAGGATTCCTACAGGAGGAAAGTGGAGCAGAAACTTAGGGATAACAACATGAGGGAGGTCTGGAAAGGTGTCAAAACCATCACAGGCCACTAAGCCAAATCCAGCACAGAGGGGGGAGGAGTGGAGAGGGCAAACAATCTGAATACCTTCTTCAATAGATTCAGCCACTCCACCCCACTTCCCACCTTCACTGCGGCCCTCACTGAAGCCTGCTCCCCTCCCTCCCGAACACAGCCACCCCCCAACCTGCCCCCCCACTCCCACCTCTCTCTGACACCAGCCATCCTCCCCCCTTCCCTCCTCTCAGTCACCTCCCTGCTTCACAGCTGATCAGGTGAGGGGAGAACTGAGGAAGCTCCGGCCCCGGAAAGCAGCAGGACCAGACCAGGTGTGTCCACGGCTCCTCAAAACCTGTGCTGCGGAACTCGGGGAGCCACTCCAACGGGTCTTCAACCTGAGCCTACAACTTGGGAGAGTGCCCACCCTCTGGAAGACATCATGCATCGTTCCAGTTCCAAAGAAGAACCGGCCCAGCGAGCTGAATGACTTCAGACCGGTGGCACTCACTTCACATCTGATGAAGACTCTGGAGCGGCTCTTCCTCAACCTCCTCAGGCCTCAGGTACAGCACGCTGAGGACACTCTACAGTTTGCCTATCGGGCAGAGGTCAGTGTAGATGATGCCATTCTCTACCTCCTACACCGAGCCCACTCGCATCTGGACAAGGGAAGTGGCACAGTCAGGATCCTCTTTTTGGACTTTTCGAGTGCCTTCAACACATCCAGCCCCTTGTACTAAAAGAAAAACTCACCAGAATGCGAGTGGACCCCTGCCTGGTTGCTTGGATTTCCAGCTACCTCACAGACAGACCACAGTATGTCAGGCTGAAGGACATCACGTCTGACACGGTGGTCAGCAACATCGGAGCTCCTCAGGGGACTGTGCTGTCTCCCATCCTCTTCACTCTGTACACTGCAGACTTCTGCTACAACTCGGAAACGTGTCACATCCAGAAGTTTGCAGACGACACGGCCATCATGGGGTGTATCAGAGACAATGAAGAGGAAGAGGAATATAGGAGCCTGGTGAGGAACTTTGTTGTGTGGTGCCACATTAATAACCTGCAGCTCAACACCTCAAAGACCAAGGAACTGGTCATCGACTTCAGGAGGGACAGACCCAGTTCGAAACCAGTTCTAATAGGAGCAGAGGAGGTGGAGGTCGTTCAGACCTACAAATATCTTGGGCTGTGGCTGGACAACAAGCTGGACTGGACAAGCAACTCAAGGCATCTGTACAAGAAGGCCCAGAGCAGGTTGTACTTCCTGAGGAGGCTACGATCTTTCAACATCTGCAAAAAGCTCCTGTGGATGTTCTACCAGTCTGTGGTTGCCAGTGTTCTCTCCTACGCCGTGGTGTGCTGGGGCGGGAGCACAACTAAGGCAGACTTCCACAGACTGGAAAAACTCATCAGGCGGGCCGGCTCGGTGGTAGGAATGAGGCTGGACCCTCTGGTGACAGTGGCAGAGAGAAAAACTGTGGACAAACTGCTGAGCATCCTGGACAATGCCAGCCACCCTCTGCACACTGTCATCAGCAGCCAGAGGAGCCACAGAAGCCTCAGCAACAGGCTGCTCCTCCCCAAGTACAGGACCAACAGGCTGGGGGACTCGTTTGTCCCCCGGGCCATCAAACTGTACAACTCCTCACTGGGGGGGGAGGAGGGCAAAAAAAAACAAAAAAAAAACAAAACAGTACAACCACAACAATAACATAATAACATGTGCAATAAAACTGTAGGTGTGTGTGTGTACCTATGTGTGTGTATATGTATGTATATACATATATGTATATATGTGTGTATGTGTATATGTATGTATGTTGTGGCAGTGGGGCTTGGTTAGAGCGACGGCTGCTGGAGGAAAGGAAGGAGTGGCTCAGCCGGTGATCAGACAGCTGGACAGAATCAGGTAATTAGTCAGCTATATAAGCATGTTTGTAACCTGGTTCTGGTCTCTTGCAGTAGGCTGGGCCCTCACACGGACACACAGAGAGAGAGAGAGAGACTGAGAGACACCGAGACACAGAGAGACACAGAGAGTCAGAACAGCGCAGCGCAGGAGAGCGCTGACACACCAGCCACAGCTGACTGCTTATGTTTTGTTTGGTTGATTATTTTCAGTTACAATAAACCGATATATTTGCTCCCTCAACGCCGCCTCCTCGTCCTTCCCGAACCCCAGTGAGTGGGAAAAGCTCACAGTGGCACCTGTATAGGGACACATGGAAGGACAATCTCCGCTGTCGCTGGCCCTTCAGCACCTCGCTGCGATGCAGGAGAGCACCACCACGCTGCAGCAGCAGCAGTCCCAGCTCCTCGCGGACATGGCGGCGTCACAGCGGGACGATCGTGCTCTCCTGCGGGAGCTGCTGCAACGCCCGGCTGCCCACGGCGCCGACCCGGAGCCCGGTCGAGGACGGTCTCCGCCCGTCGCCCTGCAGCGGATGACCGCGGAAGATGACCCGGAGGCATACCTGGACATCTTCGAGGGCACGGCGGAGGCGTGTGGGTGGCCGGAGGAGGAGAGAGCGCTTCGGCTTCTTCCCCTGCTCACTGGCGTGGCGCAGCTGGCCGCGCACAGCCTGCCGGCGGCGGCACGTCACGACTACACACAGCTGAGGAGAGTCATCCTGGACCGGCTGGGCAGTACGTCGGAGGGACACCGGGGGCGGTTCAGGGGGCTCTCCTTTGAAGAAGCCGGGCGCTCCTTTGCATACGCGCAGCAGCTCCTGGACGCAGCGAGGCGCTGGCTCCAGCCGGGGACCCACTCCGCTGAGGACGTCGTTGGACAGGTGGCGCTGGAGCAGTTCATCGCTGGGTTACCATCGTCCACAGCCAATTGGGTCCAGTGCCACCGCCCGGTCAACATCGAGGCAGCGATCGTCCTCGCGGAGGACCATCTCTCTCTTCCCCGGCGGAGCATGAGGGAGGAGACCAGGCCAGCGACGATCCCTGCCAGCCGTCCCACTCCAGCCCCGAGGAGGAGGTTCCCAGCGGCATCGGCTCCTACACCACACCCACGCACACACAAACACACACACACACAGCCGGAGCATGCATCGCTCCGGTCGTCTAATTACCCTCTGCCGTCTTTCCCTCAGGGCCCAGCCTACGTGTCTGATCACCTGGCACCCCGGGGGGCTCCTCAGACGCCAGGGCAGGTGTGCTGGCGGTGTGGGCAGCCCGGCCACATCAGAGCCGAGTGCCCGCTCATGGAAGTGGGGCAAGTGGTTCGGGTTGCCGGGCCGCCGGCCCCCTCCCCCGGTTCGGAAGGGACGTACCGTATACCGGTATGTATACAAGGGGGTACACACCAAGCTCTGCTGGATTCTGGTTGTGAACAGACCATGATCCATCAGCGCTTGGTTCGACCGGGGGCATTGTTAGAGGCATCGTGGGTGAGGGTGAGGTGTGTGCATGGGGATATTCACGATTATCCGGTGGTGGCTCTGGAAATTTGTTTTAAAGGGAAAAAACATAGAGTAAAGGCTGGAGTTAGTACTCGCCTCACGCACCCTCTAATTTTGGGAACAAACTGGCCGGGGTTTACGAGCTTAGCCGGGGAAACCATGAGGGTGCGGTCACGTAAGTCAGGGAAATGTGAGTTATGTGCTGTCCTTAGTGGTGAGGCGGAGGTGCCGCATCCCGACGCTGCTGGGGGGGGGGCACAGATGGCGCCCATGGAAGATTTTCCCCTAGCACAGTCTCGGGATGAGACCCTCCGCCACGCCTTTGACCAAGTGATGAAAATTGATGGTTGTCCGGTTCACCCTAACACAGCACTCTCTCACCCCTACTTTGTTGTCGTTAAAGACCGTTTATACAGAGTGAGTCGTGACGCTCGAACAGGGGAAGAGCTCTCCCAGTTGTTAGTCCCAAAAAGCCGCCGAGAAACGATTTTCCAGGCGGCTCACCACAACCCCATGGCGGGTCACCTCGGATATGATAAGACACTGAACCGGATCATGGCCCGATTTTACTGGCCGGGCATTCGGGCGGATGTAAGTCGGTGGTGTGCATCCTGCCGCGAATGTCAATTAGTCAACCCTCCGGCCACCCCAAAAGCGCCCTTGCGCCCATTACCATTAGACCGGAGCGCACGGGGATATCGCTTTGTGTTAGTTCTAGTGGACTATGCAACACGATATCCCGAGGCAGTACCCTTGCGCAACATCTCGGCGAAGAGTGTTGCACAGGCACTGTTTCAGGTCATCTCCCGAGTTGGGATCCCGAAAGAGATCCTGACTGACCAGGGCACATCGTTTATGTCACGTACACTACGTGAGCTATACGAATTACTGGGCGTCCGCTCAATCCGGACTAGTGTGTACCATCCCCAGACTGATGGCCTGGTGGAGCGGTTTAACAAAACGCTAAAGAACATTATTCGTAAGTTCGTACACGAGGATAGTCGTAATTGGGATAAATGGTTGGACCCTCTGTTGTTTGCAGTGCGGGAGGTGCCCCAGGCCTCCACGGGTTTTTCGCCCTTTGAACTCCTGTTCGGCAGGAAACCTCGGGGTGTCTTGGACCTGGTTAAGGAAAACTGGGAGGCGGGTCCAAGCACCAGTAAAAATGAGGTACAGCACGTACTGGACCTGCGAGCAAAACTCCATTCACTGGGTCAGTTATCACGGCAGAATTTGCTCCAGGCCCAGGAACGCCAACAGCGGCTGTACAACAGAGGGGCTAAACTTAGACAGTTTTCACCGGGAGATAAAGTGCTTCTATTGCTACCATCGTCTAGCTCCAAATTACTCGCCAATGGCAAGGGCCCTTTGTGGTCACACGGCGAGTGGGGGATGTTGACTATGAGGTTGTGCGTTCTGACAGGGGTGGAGCAACACAGATTTACCACCTTAACCTCCTCAAAGCCTGGAGGGAGGTGGCGTCTGTATCTCTGGCCACCACGGTGATTGAGAGAGATGAGCTGGGACCGGAGGTGAATAAATTAAACAGGTCGGCGCCGGTCCCCGTTGACGATCATCTCTCGCCGGGCCAGAGAGCAGACGTGGCCTCGTTGCAGCGGCAGTTTGCCGACGTGTTCTCTCCCCTGCCGGGACGCACAAACCTCATACACCACCACATAGAAACTTCCCCCGGGTGTGACAGTGCGTTAACGACCCTATCGCCTGCCGGAACATAAGAGGAAAACTGTTCAGGCAGAACTTCAGGCTATGTTAGAGATGGGAGTAATAGAAGAGTCCAACAGTGACTGGTGTTGCCCCATTGTTCTTGTTCGCAAGTCTGATGGGTCAATACGGTTCTGTGTGGACTACCGTAGAGTCAACGAGGTGTCCAAATTCGATGCCTATCCAATGCCCCGGGTCGACGAACTCCTGGATCGGCTGGGCACGGCTCGCTTTTTTACGACACTGGATTTGACCAAGGGCTACTGGCAGATTCCCTTGTCGCTAGAGTCCAGGGGGAAAACGGCCTTCTCCACTCCGTATGGTTTGTACCAATTTGTAACGCTTCCATTTGGGTTGTTCGGGGCCCCAGCCACGTTCCAGCGCCTCATGGACCAGGTGCTGCGGCCTCACTCTGCATATGCTGCGGCCTACTTGGATGATGTCATCATTCATAGTGAGACCTGGGAGCAGCATATGCAGCAGGTGGGAGCAGTGCTGGAGTCCCTGAGGAGGGCGGGGCTCACGGCCAATCCAGGGAAGTGTGCAGTTGGACGGAGGGAGGTACGGTATTTGGGGTACCACTTGGGGGGAGGGCAGGTGCGGCCACAGATACAAAAGACCGCAGCGGTGGCAGCCTGCCCAAGACCCAAGACCAAAAAAGAGGTTAGGAGGTTTCTGGGGCTGGCCGGTTACTATAGGAGGTTCATCCCGGCCTTCTCGGAGCTGACCAGCCCCCTAACCGACCTGACCCGAAAAGGTGCCTCAGATCCGGTCCAGTGGACGGAGCCGTGTCAGCTGGCGTTTGAGAGGGTTAAGCAAGCCCTCTGTGGGGAGCCACTTTTATACACACCTAACTTTTCTCTCCCTTTCATCCTGCAGACCGACGCCTCGAACAGCGGGCTGGGGGCCGTTTTGTCCCAGGAGGTGGAGGGCGTCGACCGCCCCGTACTGTACATTAGCCGGAAGCTAGCTCAGCGGGAGGTGAGCTACAGTACGGTGGAGAAAGAGTGCCTCGCCATACAGTGGGCGGTCGGTGCCCTCCGCTACTATCTCCTGGGGCGCCCATTCACCCTCTGGTCGGACCATGCCCCGCTCCAATGGCTCCACCGCATGAAGGATGCCAACGCGCGGATCACTCGCTGGTATCTGGCTTTACAGCCTTTCCGGTTCAAGGTGATCCATTGGCCGGGGAACCGCATGGCCGTGGCTGACTTTCTCTCCCGCTCTGCGGAGGGGGGGGGGAGTGGGCTAGCGGCCGGCGGGATCCCGGCCTAAGTCGGGCGGTGGGGGTATGTGGCAGTGGGGCTTGGTTAGAGCGACGGCTGCTGGAGGAAAGGAAGGAGTGGCTCAGCCGGTGATCAGACAGCTGGACAGAATCAGGTAATTAGTCAGCTATATAAGCATGTTTGTAACCTGGTTCTGGTCTCTTGCAGTAGGCTGGACCCTCACACGGACACACAGAGAGAGAGAGAGAGACTGAGAGACACCGAGACACAGAGACACAGAGAGACACAGAGAGACACAGAGACACAGAGAGTCAGAACAGCGCAGCGCAGGAGAGCGCTGACACACCAAAGGGATTAATAAAGTCGTCTGTCTGTCTGTCTGTCTGTCTAATAACGTGATGGGTCTAAGATTATCCAAAATGTTGAAGTTTGTGAGTAAGTCCCAAAAAATGAGGTGTAAGGCCATCACAGCCAGGAGATTTATTTATTTATTTATTAAACCTTTGGCGCCCAACGTGGGGCCCCAATATCTGTCTCTCTCTTCACATCGGCGGACCTGAAGACCTTGCAAGGCGGAGGGGAAAAAAATCCTCTTAAAAAGACCTCCACCACAGGGCTCTTAAAGCTCCATTTGGTCAGGGAGGCCAGGTCCCCTGAAGAGCGGGACAGTGATGGGGCTAACCATGGAGGGGAGACGTAGTCAGGGACTCAAATCATCAAAAGGGTAAGAAACAACCATTTGGACTTGGGAGAGCAGGACTCTCTTAGATTTAGGGCCGGGACGTAAAAGTAAACTGTCTTTGGAAGGACAAGGTTTAAACTAATCCCTCAGGGCTGAGAAAACAAAAAGACGTCAGGGTCAGGGACTCATAGGAAAAAGAAATGGAAAGACTGGTAAAATAAATGAAATGAAAAAAAAACAATGATAAAATAGAAATACAATAAAATTAAAGGAGAAAAAATTAAATCGTAATAGTTGTTATAAATGTTGTTGTGAACCTGACGAGGTTCAATATGAAGGAATGGGCCAGAAAGCATTAGATAACGTAAGATATATATATATCAATTTCTTGAAAGACACCCACCTCTCTCAGACAGGACAGGAAAAACTTAAATGATTTGGGTTTAAAAATTAATTCTACAGCTCCCACTCCAACTCAAGGAAAAGAGGAGTTGCTATTTTAATATCGAACACGATCACATTTGAATACCATAAAGAAATAATCGATCAAGAAGGTAGAATTGACCAGTGGAATATTACTTTGGTAAACATTTATGCTCCACCTGAGAGTAATAAAAACCTTTTTAAATCCTTATTTGACCTCATTTCTCAAGCATGTGAGGGGATATATATCTGAATGTGATCATGAACATAGACCTTGATACAAACCGCAGGAAAAGGAGCAAACATCCAACTGCAAAGTTCATTCAAAATACTTGGGATCAAAGTGAGCTGTTTGATATCTTCATCCTTACCAAAGAGATGTGTCGGACCACAAAGCAGTTTATTTCAAAATCAAGAAACCTTACGGAGAATGAACAAAGGATTGCTTAACAACAAATCATTGGTGGAACAAATAAAACTAGTAAGTCAAAACTATTTGCGAGATAACAATAATCAGGAAACTAATCCAATGATAGTATGGGATGCATTAAAAACGGCCGTAAGGGGGAAAGTTATTAGTATTTCAAGTAAGCTCAAAAAACAAAAAGAAAAACACTTGAAAGAAATTTAAAGAAAAACTAGAAATACTTTAATCAAACTACGTTTAACACGTTGTTGTTCCTCATAATATGATCATGAGTCTGCAGGTTTTCTGGCCTGACTTTATTTTCATATTTTAGGATTATTATATTTACCATAAATTGTAATTATAACAATAAGCTTTATCTGTAAACCACCTACAAAAACAGTTAGAAATTTGAACTTTGAAATTTAAACCAAAATACAAAGCATAGCAAAGAGACCAAAAATCATATTCAATGGAATTGTTTTTTTTATCATCATAAAAGTACTTACTGTTATTATTATTATTTTCTTGGACAATAACATATATAATCCCTGAGTCATGTGACAGTGATTATCATACAGTTTATCAGTGAATGTGTGAGGACAATAAGTTCAGATTGTTATAAAAAGGGACACACATATCTTTTTGTTATTTAATATTTCATGTTATTAATATTTTCTGTTTCATCTAAAAGAGTCACTGTGCTCTAGTTCCTGCAATCAGGCAACACAGGGGTGTAGTGGCGCCTTTACGCCACAAGAGAAACTATCCCCGCAAATGAGCAACTCTGTCAAGGGAAAACACAGCCTACAACAGAGCCTGCCTTCCTTATTAGTTTGTCCAGGCGTGAAGTGTCCTTCTTCTTGAGGCTGCCCCCCCAGCACACCACTGAGTACAGGAGGGCACTCGCTACCACAGACTGGTAGAAGGTCTGTAGCAGCTTCCTGCAGACGTTGAAGGATGCCAGCCTTCTAAGGAAGTACAGACGACTCTGTCCTTTCCTGCACAGAGCATCTGTGTTGGTGGTCCAGTCCAGCCTGTCATCCAGCTGTACTCCCAGGTATTTGTAGGTGTGCACCACCTCCACACAGTCCCCCTTGATGAGAACTGGTTCTGGGTGCACCCTGGATCTCCGGAAATCCACAACCATCTCCCTGGTCTTGGTGGTGTTTAGGAGCAGATGATTGTTGTCACACCATGTGACAAAGTCCTGTATGAGCTCCCTGTACTCATCCTCCTTTCCACTCCTAACCAAACCATAGATATGGTGCCAATGTAACAGCCAGTGATATGTGTCTGTATACATGTTCAAACCAACAGGGAAAACACAGCCGATGCACACAGGGTATAACCTGCATCCGGCTGGACAGAAACCTAACGTGATGTGTATTTTCAGACTGTCCAGTAAAGAATGTGAATGAAGCCACACTGCGTCTTTATTGAAGTGTGCAACAAATGGAAGAAAACAACATCATTCCTGTAACAACACATATAAACTAATATTCACGGTCAATTACATGAACCATTAAATTGATCATTTTAACTGTAATGACGTCATTATACTTTTCACTTTATTGTATTCACTATTTACAAATCCATGGTTTAAAGAGCGAAGCTAACGGGACATCGGTATGCTTGTGCACGTCAGTAGCGTACTCCCATCATGCCTTTCACTGTTTATGGACGCGCAGAGCAAGTCGAGCACATGGACGGCTCGTTCACAGAGATGAAAGGCATTATGGGAGTAACATGCTCTATGGAAATAAACCAGGAAGTCAGAAACTTTTTTAGCATCATGCCCAAATAGCTCTTTTTTTTCTTCAAGAATTGATATCTTTATTGAACCTTTATAATACAAAACAATAACAACATGCAAACAGAGTCATTAATACATTCAGACACATTAGTTAAGACCAGAGCCAGAACAGATTCTAATAAATACATTAAAAATAGAGCATAAGTGAATAGTTTTAGCAGCTTTCTTCTTTTTGTACTGTGTACTGTTCAGTTTCCTTACCAAAAGCAATAAAAGAAGGTTCAGAGTGTGGTTTTTAGTCAGGCTTCCTTCTTCTTACGAATGATAGGTGATGAGTTCATGGTGTAGAAAGACCCCCTCTGACACAAGACTCGTAGCCAACAAAAGGGATTTGATTTGGTTAAGTCAAGCATCAGACCAAGCTCTGCAGCAGCTTGGGAGAACGTTCCTGCCGAATCTCTGAACAGGAGCAGGTCCATACTTTGAAGGGTTTCTCTAACATTCTCCTCCTACACAACATATGATCGTAAATGTTAGAGAATCAACAACAGGTTTCACCTCGGGACCCCTTATTTCCAAATATAGGAAGTATCTGCGTTTCTTCAAAAAGCCTTTTCTAGGACTGGCCCAGGATTGGCCCATAAATGTGTCGTAAAAACTGTCCTGGGTCATGCTCGGGACCCCCATGAGGAATTTCCTGGTTACTTTTCAACTGCAATGGAATGCACATCTTTAACTTATTCGAGACAGAATGTAGCTGTGTTAATGTGTTCATCTACATCAGATACTTCGGCCGTTTCTCAATACTCAAGTAAGCAAGTATGTACTTGCTTACTTGGGAAGTATATACTTGAGAAGTACGCTGGGAGTATATACTTGCCAAGTACGGGAGTACACAAGTATGTGGTTGTTTCTCAATACTCAAGTATGCAAGTATGTATGTATTGTTCTGCTGTTTGAATGGTGGCTGGCGCCTAGTGCTGCAGCCTCATTAGCGCCACCTACTGTTGTGTTAATAAATGAACATATGAAATACTTTTAATAAATGCATATATATGTTGTTATTATTTTTACATTTTAGATATTTAACTTCATTTATTAATTTATTTCTATTAAAATACAAATAATACAATGTGGAAAATAGACATATTACAGCATTGTAGAGTAGTATATATATATGTATGACATATATGTACGTGTACAAATATATACTACTCTACATACTATACAATACATATCTAATATTTACACATTATATTTAAATACAGATACAATGACCGTGGGTGTAGTGGTTAGCACTCTTGCCTTGCAGCGAGAAGACCCGGGATTGAGCCCCGGTTGGAACAAGGGCCTTTCTGCATGGAGTTTGCATGTTCTCCCCGTGTGTGCGTGGGTTCTCTCCGGGTACTCCGGCTTCCTCCCACAGTCCAAAAACATGCAATGTGGGGATTAGGTAAATTGGACACTCTAAATTGACCATAGGAGGGAGTGTGAGAGTGAATGGTTGTTTGTCTCTAGTTGTGTGTGGCCCTGCGATGGACTGGCGAACTGTCCAGGGTGTACCCCGCCTATCGCCCGATGTAGCTGAGATTGGCACAGCACCCCCCGCGACCCTCTGGTGGAGGATAAAGCAGTTAGATGATGACTGACTGACTGACAATGACCGTGCAACTTTAATATAAATCTAACATTCAAAGTTAAAATAAATAAAACATTAACAATATACAAACCTTCAAACTGTCAGGTCAAAACGTTTCCATTAAAAACAAAATAACACATCAACAACAAATCTATGGATCACACCGAGCATCTAATGACAGCAACGTCTGAGCCAGCGGATCATTTCATCAGGACAGGCCGAGGTAACGCTGCTCTGTGCCGGGCACACTCAGCGCCGAGCCTCCGCAGAGGCGGAGCTGATCATGTCTTTGTGTCTGCTTGTGATTCTGCCTGTCACCATGAGTGACTCAGAACTTCAGGATCAGCTTATGATCCTGGATAAACTCACTGCTCATCAAGCACTAAATGATGAGCTCCAGAGTTTGGATGACTTGCTTGGTGAGCTGCAGGAAGAGGAGGCAGCAGCAACCGCACCAGCACCACTAGTGCCTCCTGAACCCACGGTGAGGTGGAAAAAGAGGGACATTGATGGCAATCAAATCTATGCAAGGCCAAGCTCAAGCAGGAATCTGTTAAATCAGGGTCAGTATTTTCATTTTTTCAATCAATATTTGAAGATCTTGCCACTTCTATAGCTTGATATGTGAGGGAAACAATCAAATATTATACCAACACTGTCATTTTGATATTTGACGTAGTGATCAAATGTTTGCTGCACCCATGTATAGCATAAGGTATACTTATTAGCCCCTTTTACAGAGCTTTTTCGTCTCAGGGCTGTTGCACCTTTATTAAACCCAGTCGTCTGTGTGAAAGGCACAGAGACCGAATGGGGGCAACAGATCTGTTGAGCCTCCACAATGAAGAACATGAAGTTCATGTTCTTTTTCATGACCTCATAGAAGTTACTATCATTATGGGCTGTAAGGACATTGACAATGTCATTAGAAGTGCAGTAAAATGTGCTAGCCTGATTAGCACCACACCAAGTGCTGAGTGTGTTGCCAATAAGCAGCTTCTACAACAAGCATTCCTATTACTGTATTTGTCTATAAGACGTTTTATAGGCGGATAACACACAGTAATTGGACCATCCAAATCATGGTTTTGGAAATCAAAAGTCAAAGTGTCTCTCCAGCCAAAAGGGAAACAGTGAGCGTTCTGCATTTCAGCCAAGTACCCAGGCTAAAAATGTGCTACTGGCCCCAGGTCAAGTAGTACATTTGAATGTTATAAATGTTGATCTGAGTTGTTGTTTTTTGTGATACAGCTGGTCCCAGTCAGAAGACTGATCCTCCATCCATGGCTCCTGACACTCACTGTGAGGTGGCCTTTGCTCCAGAGACTGTTGCTATGTAGTTCATTGTAGAGCTGATTGATTTATTGATTAGTTCTCAACTATTCAATCAAATACCAAACGCTTTGAAGGCAGAGCTGAAATCCACAAACAGGATCCTGGCGTAGGTTCCTGCAGAGTCCAGGTGCTGGAGGATGTGGTGGAGGGCCAGATTGATTGCATCGTCTACAGACCTGTTGGCTCTGTAGGCAAACTGCAGTGGGTCCAGGAGTGGGTTGGTGATGGCTTTCAGGTGTGAAAGCACAAGACGCTCAAAGGACTTCATAACCACAGAGGTCAGGGCGACGGGTCTGTAGTCATTAAGTCCTGTGGTCCTAGGCTTTTTAGGAACAGGGATTATTGTCGAGGTCTTGAAGCAGGCCGGCATGTGACATGTCTCCAATGAGGTGTTGTAAATGTCTGTGAACACTGGAGACAGCTGATCAGCGCAGTGCTTCAAGCTGGATGGGGAGACAGAATCCGGACCAGCTGCTTTCCTGGGATTCTGTTTCCTGAAGAGTTTGTTGACGTCCCTCTCGTGGATGGAAAGAGTCAACACTGAGGTGGGTGGGGAGGTGGAGGGGGGACCTTTAAGCTGGGCATTGGTGGAGATGCCCAGGCCCCTGCTGAGGTGGGGGAGGTGGAGGTGAAACACTGGAGCTGGGGGTGTTGGGAGCCGTTGTGGGGGATGGTTGCAGTACTGTCCCTCTGTCTTTCAAAGCGGCAGTAGAACTTGTTCAGGTCGTTGGCTAGGCGTTGGTCGTTAAAGGAGTGGGGGGCTTTAGGCTTGTAGTTGGTGATCTGCCTAAGCCCTTTCCAGACAGACGCAGAGTCGTTGGCTGAGAATTGGTGTTGGAGCTTCTCAGAGTACAGTCGTTTAGCCTCTTTCACCGCCTTGCTAAACTTGTACTTTGCCTCTTTAAATCTGTCTTTGTCTCCACTCCTGAAGGCCTCTTCCTTATCCAACCTTAACCTTCTGAGCTTGGCTGTGAACCAGGGTTTGTCATTGTTGTAACTCACCCTAGTGCATGATGGAACACAGCAGTCCTCACAGAAGCTGATGTATGACGTCACAGCCTCTGTGTACTCATCCAGACTGTTGGTAGCAGTCCTGAATACATCCCAGTCAGTAGAGTCCAAACACGCCTGTAGATCCTGCACAGCCTCACTGGTCCACTTCTTTGATGTCCTCACTACAGGTTTGCAGAGCTTTAGTTTCTGCCTGTGTGGCGGCACGAGGTGTGGGGAGGTGCCTTTTTAAAGCAGCCTCGATAAATTTAAATGGTTGCCAGACAACGCCACCCTGGGAATTTCACCCAGGGATTTCTTATAAATGGACTAACTCAAATAGAGCAAGGCACTAAGGTTCGTTATGCAACGAGACAGAGACGGCAGTTCAATAATACAAATACTTTTATTTATACAAATTTCTGTTTTAAAAAATACTATAAAAAAGAATTACTCACGTAAGGGGACATATAAGGGGAACCAATCAGTGCTGAGACCTACAGCGGAAAACCGTATCCAAAAGAAAAGGGGATCCCAGGAACACCCCACGTGAAGCAAATCAAAGTAAACAAAACAAAGAAGCTACAAAGTGCTAACACAACAAAAAGGGGACACCGTGACCAGGACACCAATCCACCACCGTAGGCTCAGCACCTGAATGGGGGCGACCAGAAAGCAACCAATTAGAAAATAACAAATAATGAAACAAAACAATAACTAATAACAAAAGAGGAATCAAAGAATTAAATGTACAGGAATTATAATAATTAAACCCAATGACCAATAAACAAAATTCTATATAACAGCAACTGAAAAGCAAACCATAATAACCCAAAACGAACAGAATAATTGTAATTATGGGTTACAGCAAAACAAATTACAAACGAAATTAAAGAAATTACCACAAAAGAACCAAATCAAATATATATATATATATCCTCTCATGCGAGTACACACACACACACACACAGTTTAAGACGTGGCTGCCCACAATCGGAGACAGCGTTACCAAGCGACCTGGCGGAGCGGCGAATGCCGACGCAAGCGAGGCGATCAGTTCCGCAAACGCACAGCTCCAATCAGGCACAGCAACCCGACCCAAAAACCTCTTCGACTGAGGGAAAGAAGTGGAAATAGAGCAGAAGCAAAGCAGCAGCGGTTCTAGGAGCGGATTAATCGGCGCTGCGCCGTTACGGTCAGTCTTCCTACGATGAAGCGAACAAACAATGAGCAACTTATGAATGGCTGGAGGAAGAAGCTAAAACCACTGCACTACATACCGATCAGGCGATCCCGGCCAACACAGCGTGGAACGGGAGGATCAAAGCTCCCCGAGGCGACCAGCGGCAGGCAGTGAGTGGCACAGAGCGGTGACCAGCGCGCAGCCAGCAGCAACACCCAAGTGGACCTTTATAAAACAATCACATTAGTACTGGATGGGCAACATACGCGAGAAATGCAGCCGGCAGCCCACCTGTAACCACACGGACGCGGAAATGGAGGAAGCACAGGAGTGACGCGACCCAGCCTCCAGCAACCAAAGGACTGACAGGTGCTTTACGCCCGCCTTTATGGGGCAGTCTCCCACTGTGATTGGGTGGAACTGCAGCCCATCTGATTGTTGCTGAACTATATATTGCCACACCTGTAAGCAGGAATTAGGTGGATCAGGTTATGATTAAGTTGATTATATTTCACAATATACAGACGTACCTTGTAGTAGTAACAAACACTCATGAGAGGAAAAGGAAGAGAGCTTCAGGCAGCCGCCAGCATGCACCTGCGACCACACTAGCGTTAGCCATCCACTAGCACCAACCAACGACCAGCGAGAGAGAGAGAGAGACACTTACCACTGCTGATCAACCCACAGCAGCGTGCACCCACAGCACGGAGCAGCACCCAACCAGTCGCCCTATAACACAATGCCAAGTTTGAGCATACTAACTAAACTAAGCGATTAGCGAAGTAAAGTGTGCGAACCTACCGATCGGAGACGTGACCTCACACTAGAAGTGACAGGCGACAATGGGAGCAGAAGAAGAGCCGGCGAGCGGACTACGCTCATACTGCTACAATCTACCCCCCCTTTTTGTATCATCGTCCCGACGAACTAAGACCATTACTAGCTCCAGGGCCTAAAAAGTGCAGTGACAGCATGTGATACAGAACCCTGAGAGTTTGCAGCCCCCAATGCCAAATCCCCCACGGGTCTTGGGATACGGTTGCCTCAA
This sequence comes from Solea senegalensis, assembly GCF_019176455.1. Taxonomy (NCBI): domain Eukaryota; kingdom Metazoa; phylum Chordata; class Actinopteri; order Pleuronectiformes; family Soleidae; genus Solea; species Solea senegalensis. Next base: position 18,962 of record NW_025321346.1, read on the forward strand.
TGATTACCGGAAGTGTTACCATAACAACCAATAAACGAAAATGAGCGAGGGGGAAAGTAACACAACGCTCATACTGCTACATATACTATCTGAACAGATCATTTCCTCCAATATCTGCTGCAATCACTGAGTGATGCTTCAGGAAATGAACAGGAAGCATCATCCTCAAGAGCTCCTCTTCAGGCTTCCTCCAACTGGAGCACAAGAAATACTCTCTTTTCAGAGAGGTGGAGGGACGAGAGACCCCGGCATGTGAACACTGCAGCCGCACAAGAACATTTGGGAAAGCACATGTGCCAACAGTGTGGGAGCAATCCAGCGGCTGTCCGTTGTCGTGACTGTCGACCACGGCCCTTCTTCTGTGCTGACTGTGATGTCAGCGTGCACGTCAGACATGTCCTCCACAACAGGGATGCAATGACTGCTGGATTCATCCAGCCATTACCTCCAACATCTCTTGTTGTGGATAAGGCCCTTTCCCATTGTGCTACGTGCTGTTGTGTTACTGTCAAACACATTCAATTCAACATCTTTCGAGTACCTTTTCAGCAACATACTTCATGGCCATGAAGTCTTTTTTTCATTTTCTCATGTAAAGTTTGTGCTCCAGTCATTCCAGAATTCTATGTCATATTACAATGTCAATAGAAATGATCTTAATTCACTTGTGTGATCTTTTACAGTACGGTTTGTACCTGTGGAGACGCCTGACCAGAATTATTAAAGGTCAACCCAGGAAACGATGTTACTGTGGTCACAATGAATGGTAAGGATATAAAGAACTTTGATCTTATCCTGCTTAAAGATCATCTTTTTTAAAAATCTATTCCAACTCAACAACTCCCACAAGTTTTGTCATTGACACTTTTGTAGGAAATATAATGTATAGCACATTGTAAAAAGAAAGCCAACCCTGATTACATGGCTAAGTTTTACATAACAGTGAATGCAAATGTTTTTCTTTTTTCTAGGGCGACATGATCTCAGCATGCCTGAGTTGAATTGTGAGGCATGCAAAGCCACTTGGACTGCTGGAGTGGACGACCTCATTCGCAGTGACTACTGGCCTGCTACACTTCACTCTGCTACAGTTTATGCAACCCAGATTTTGTTTTCATTTGAAGAAATGAAGATGGTGGCACCAGGATTGTCCTGCCAGGCATTTTTGACAATGTCCGCTTTGGCCGTGTGAGTAATAAAGTTATTGATCCCATAGTGTAGTTCATCTGTTTGTATTGGGGCTGGAAAAGCTTTGTTTGTTGGTTATGCATTTATTCCACATTATTGGCTCTCCATTTCCTTGTTTTGAAATAGACTGGGAAGATCTCTGCAGACAGCTTCCAAAAAAGTTTTTTTGAGTGGGAAGCTGTGCAACATCTGCAAAGAGGAGCCCTTCATCTGTCCTGCGTGCACCCCAAATATGCTTGCAGTTTCCGTGGATGGAAATCGCAAGCATTACCGGTTCAAGAATGCATCTAGGTACTCCAAGATATGTTTAAGAATATATAACTCTTTATTATGCACCAATCAACGTTAGTCTGTAAGATTTTGGAAGCTGTTGTGAACCTTTGTTTAATTTAGATCCGAGGAACAGGCCATTTTTCAAGGCGTCTTCATAGCCAAGGATGAAGACGTTGCCATATTTGTGGACCACATACACAGGACATCCAAACATGTAAAACTGCAGACTATAATTATATATATATATATATATATATACACACATCACTACAATAACCTCCTACTGAAGGGTTTGTATAGGTGAGTCTTTTGACCATTTTCATCAACCATTTTAGGTCTCTGGGAGAGGTGTTTGTGGAGGGGAGTGGTCAGCAGCTAGCGAGACCTCCCAAAGATCCACCAGCAAGGTAGATGAGGAGGGACTGGAGCTTGCGGTGTGTAGGCATGGTGTTCTGCTGCGTGCTCTCAATATGTACAGGGGAGAAATGTTTGCTTATCCCCTGTATTTGCAAGAAAAGCTTGCCAGCAGGCAAATCACTTTCTTCTGTATGGATGTGACCTGCAAGTATTGGCCCTACCTCCAAAAAGTTGCAAAAAGCTGTCCAGAGCTCCAGCCCCTCCTCAGCATGAAGCCGTTCCTGTCTGTATTTCATGCCAAAGCTCATGATTTCAAATGCGAGGTAAGGAAAGATTTACTTAATAGAATGACTTAATCTGCACATGAATGTCCTCATGTTTTCAGTGTTTTTTTTTTTGTATTTTAACCAGGTCAAATGGAGTGGGGCATATCAGGAAGGGGCTGGCCTAACACTAGGCGAGGAGGTTGAGCAGTGCAATGCCTTCCTCTCTAGGATTGCAGTGACCACAAAGCACATGTCAAAAGCTGGTGAGATGACCACATACTGCACTAGTTAGATGGTATGTATAATAAGAAATGGGTATAATGGTTACATTATATATGTTCTGTGTTTGTAGGACGCACAGACATGCTGACTCTCTTGGCCATGCGCTGGAATCAGCAAAAGTTGGACAATTTGGCCACCTCACTGTCTCACAGATATCACAAGGTAATGACATCAGTATTTTTCTTTTTTTCTTTAAATGTTCAATATTCTGTGTTAGCAGTATTTAAAGCCATGGGCTGAACATGTGTTTCTTATTTATTGTTATCTCTGATTGTTGTGAAAGAAATTTGGAGTCATCAGTGTTCAGTGAATCAAATCTTTACTTCATGCATAAAGGAGAGACCCTGTCACCAAGAAGGTCTAAATGTTCTCTCCCGTTTCTCAAGAAGGCTCTACCATTTATACAGAAACATCAAAGTAAAACAAACACAGACACAAGAAATAACGTTTATGACCCCATTAGATGTTACCTAATGTTTACGACGACTAACAGATACCATTATGTGGAACCCTTACGTTGACCCTTCCTTATCATACACTTTCCCCAGCCTCCATTCACAGCTTGACTGTTTGTAGATAGTTATCTTAACCACTACAGGAAACAGAGGAAAGACTGGTTATTTCCCACATTTCCTCCCTTTTGACACAGAGTGTCAACATATTTTTTGGGAAATCACATGGTCTCGTTAACTAACTTTTTCTACGACTAACCACTGCAAACATATTTGTATGAGTTTAACTATTCACTCTCAGAATATCACAAGAGAAGAAATAAAACACACCAAAAAAATTCTATTCACATTATTTCTCCATCTGAATCACTCTCACTATACGGGTTACCTGGGGCCCATTCTGAAATGTGACACACATTTGATTCACAATCCTTACTTTGTTCACAAGGTACTTTCACATACAATGGTGTTCTGTCACCTCCAAGTACTCCCCCTATCCACCTATACACAAACGCTCGCATACAAGTGAGTGCACAAGTACAACAACAAAAAGTTATACCAAACACAATTAGCACAGGGATACACACATGAACAATCATTGCAACCCAGGGACCAAATTGTTCGTTTAACCATCTATTGAAACTAAAACCTGCTGATTCAGAGGGACCAAATGAGTCACGGATCTTCTCCAGTGCTGTAATCACACTAGTAATGTTATCTGAGTTATCAGGGATTACTGTAACACATGAGTCACCTGTTAAATTTAAAGTCAGACAAAGACCTCCAGTTTTTGCCAAAATATAATCAAGAGCCATTTCGTGCTTTAACAGAGTTAACCTATGGGATTTGTCATTTGCCGCTAAATATCGGAAGCCTTTTATAGTTTCATTAGCAAAACCAGACATTGAATATGTAATGTTGTCAATATGGTCAGCCAGAAATGTAACACCATACCAAGGCAATAATCCGATACCCCATTTTTCTCCCAATGAAATACGCCAATGATATGATGAGAGGGTGGAAAACTGTGCCATCTCTCGTTTATGGACGTGCATAGGGTTTGAATTTTGATTCAGAGTTATTGGGAGTATTGCTAAATTAGCAATAGTTAAGTTAACAAAATAACAACACCCAGACCATTTTGGTGGTAAAAACAAGAATGCCTCATTACCACAAAGCCAATAAAAATTTCCAATAGGAGGTATACCTTTATGTGCAGGAGCATGAAGATATTTATTGACTAGCACAGTTTCTTTATTTCTAAATGTTATTTTAATGGGACCGAACTTAACTCGATTAGTGTTTAAACTAATAACAGGGTTTGAACAATGTGAGATTCCCATGAACTGACCTGTGCCGTTTGAACATAAACAAACAGAATGTGAGAGATTTGTGCTCTTGTTAGGAATCTCAGTTGGTTCAGCATAAGTGGAATTTGAAGGGAAAGATTGTGGAACCATGTTCTCACAAAACCAATCTACACAAGATAAATACATATTTGCCTGATATGTCGTATGACTATAGACTTTCTTTCTCGCCGTATACCATGCATGGTGAGAAGCCTTACACGATTTCCGACTTGTAGTGTCCATGTGGGGACAATCAGCGTAATATTGCACTAAACTAATGACAGGATCTAAACAAGGACAATGTCTCACCTCCAGCTGGAACAAGGAATGCCAGTTAGCTGGAGGACTCTGAACAATTAGTACAGTAGTGTTTGAGCCGTACACCTTGTTTTTCATCCATCCAATGAAAGAATACCAACTATTTTTTTGGTTAGAATTATCAAGCAATTCATTTGCGTTGAAATTCCACGGTTTCCAATCAGTGTGTTCAAAAAGTTGTCTTTTCTTCCTGACTAATTCTTCTGTGACAGTAACTTTTTTGTCCATGTCTTCTGGGATCTCTTGATTCTGCATGGGTGACACACCCACGCCACCTTTGCCCTCAGTGTCTTTGTACTCCCTCGATGTTTTCAGTCTTTCTTCATTCCTCGGTGGAAGAATAGGTGTCAAAGTGTGAATGATGTCAGTTTGACTGGTGAATGTGAGTGAATCAGTAGTATGTATGGTTGTTGATGTTATATGCTGACTTTTGAAGTCCATTTGTCGCAGGCTGTCATTTTTCTGATGTCCAGGCCATTGGACTGACACGCCTGTGGTGATGATCCCAATGAAGAAAACTGCTAGCAAGGTTTTGCAGCATTTTCCTTGATTAATTTCCCGTTGTTGTTGTTCCGTTGGATAAGGCATTCCCAGGAAAGGGTTTACAATGGGTCGCATGGATCCAGGTATCCCTCTCAGCTATCCGGACGGCAGTTGGAGTTGTCAGCAGCACTTGGAATGGTCCTGACCACCGGGGTTGATGCCAATGCTTCCGTCTGAGGTCCTTAACCACTATCCAGTCTCCGGGCCGTATGTGGTGTAGTTCGGCTACTGCAGGGTCAGGAAGGGCTGCTTTCACCTTAGGGAAGATAAACTTGAGAACATGGTTAAGTGCACAACAATATCTTAACATGTCATCATCCATCCCTAACAGAGTTAGTCTGTTTTGAGGATAAGGAGTATTCGTCATTCGCATAGGACGCCCAGTAAGAATCTCATAAGGAGATAATCCAGTCGTTTTATGTGGGCGTCCTCTCATGAACATGAGAGCGAGGGGTAGAATTTCAACCCATGGCAACTTTGTTTCAGCCATTAATTTTGTTAATTTTATCTTCAGGGTCTGATTAGCTCTTTCTACCGCACCTCCACTAGCTGGATGATACGCACAGTGTGTTTTTAGATTGATCTGAAGGCTTTCTGCTAGACTTTGAATGACACTATTCACAAAATGAGAACCATTGTCACTAGTCAATTTGGATGGCAAACCCCAACGTGGTATTACTTCCTTCAACAGTGATTTTGCCACTGAAACGGCCGTTGCATGCCTACATGGGAAACATTCAATCCATTTTGAAAACATGTCAACAATTACAAGGCAGTACTTGTACCCCTTGCATGGAGTGAGCTCAATAAAGTCCATCATCAAATGTTCGAAAGGACCTTCAGGTTTCGGATGTGCAGATAGAGACATTTGCACACCTCTGCCAACATTATTAGTGGCACAAATTACACATTTTTTACAAAAGTCTTCAGCAAATGTTGAAAACCCTGGCGCATACCATAGTTTATTTACAATATCTAACATCCCTCCTTTTGACGCATGGTCAGGACCATGGGTCAACTTAGCTAGAAAAGGGAATATAGATTTTGGAAGGACTGGAAGACCGTTTATGTCTACCCAGACTTCAGATGGGAGTTTTGTGCACCCTTTTTTCTTCCAGAATGCTTTCTCCCCAGCATCAGCTCCTGTTTGAAGCAAAGAGACATCAATGAGGGAAAAAAATCATCCTGGACAGTTAGGGGCATTTGCAAAATTGGGGAGGCAGGACAAAGAGCAGCTCTCTTAGCAGCTGCATCGGCTACTGCATTTCCCTGTGACACTGGGTCGTTAGAACCAGTGTGGGCTCTGCATTTGCATACTGCTACAGAGACAGGCAGGAGTAATGCAGACAAAAGGTTGAGGATGAGTGGTCTGTGAGCAATCGGTTTTCCTGTGGATGTAAAGAAACCACGGTTTTTCCACAAAGTGTGGAAGTTATGGCATACATTGAAAGCATATTGTGAATCCGTGTATACTGTAATATTCTGTTCCGCTCCTAGGATGAAAGCACGGGTTAATGCAAATAACTCTGCTGCCTGAGCAGACAGGTTATTTGGCAGTCTGGCACTTTCAACTATAACTTGTTCAGTACATACAGCAAAGGAAACACAAGAGGAACCATCAGCTGGATTCCTCATGGCACAACCATCTACAAAGAAAACAGAATCAGCGTTAGACAATGGTGTATCAAACAATGCATCCCGTGGTTTTGACACAATGTCAACAACCTCCAAACAAGGATGTGGTTCTCCATCTTCAGCTGTAGGAAGCAGAGTTGCGGGGTTAAGAACAGTACATCTTTTCATAGTAACATGCGACATAGTTAGTAAAACATTCTGCCAATGCAATAGTCGTGCTGGAGTTAAATGAGCCATTTTAGCCTGCAGGATTAAAGAATGGACAGCATGCGGGACATGCACAATCAAGGGACACATAGCCACAATATCTGCTGTGGCTAAAACTGCTTCTGTAGCAGCCGCTACAGCCCTTAAACATGTTACCATTGCTCTTTCTGTAGTAGAGGGACGCTTTGAATAGTACCCAATTGGTCTTTGTTTGTCACCATGGGACTGAGTGAGGACTGCTGACATAAATCCATTGCATTCCGAAACAAAAAGATTAAAAGGTTTTGTCGGGTCTGGAAGTCCTAAACAAGGTGAGCTAGATAGTGCTTGTTTTAAGTCAGTGAAAGCTGTCTCTGCCTCAGGAGTCCAAGTCAACAAGTCAGTCATGGCCAAATGTTTTCCCCCATGTGTGATGTCATACATGGGTTGGGAGATCTCCGCAAAATTCCTAATCCATGGACGACAATAACCTGATAAGCCCAAAAAGGACATCATTTGTTGTTTTGTAAGTGGTTTTGGAACTTCCAATATTGCTTGAATGCGGTCAGGACCCAATTTACGACCTTCCGGAGTGATTATATGGCCAAGATACCGCACTGATTTTGAGACAAGCTGCAGCTTGTCTTTTGACACCTTGTGACCATTCTCTGCCAGGAAACAAAGTAGAGACACTGTATCTCTTCTACAATCTTCCCTTGTGGGTGAACATACAAGAAGGTCGTCGACGTACTGTACAAGTGTACTCCCACATGGTGGTTGCCAATATGACAGGTTTTCTGCTACAGTCATTGCGAACAAAGTGGGACTGGAGGAGAAACCCTGTGGCATCCGCGTCCATGTGTACCTTTTACCATTAAAAGTAAAAGCAAACCAGAACTGTGAATCAGGGTGAACAGGGATACTGAAATACGCATTTGCTAAATCTATTACTGAAAACCAACAAGACTCTGATGGAACCTGTGACATTAGAGTTGTAACATTTGGCACAGTTGGGGCTGGGTGTTGCACAGCATCATTAATGGCTCTGAGATCCTGAACTGGTCTCCACCCCCCATTTGGTTTTTTGACAGGCAGAATGGGGGAGTTGCATGGTGAGTGAGGACATTCCACGATGGCACCTTGTTTTATTAGAGATTGAATGACAGGATCTATGCCTTCAACAGATTCTGGACTAAGTGGATATTGCCTTTTACAAGGTCTGAAAACAGATTTTGGCTGAACAGTAACAGGAATTGCACCTTTTATGTTTCCAAAATCAAATTTACTTTTAGCCCACAATTTGTCAGGTACTGTTGAAACCAATGCTTCCTCTTCAGTGGTTAAAGTCATAAGTGTAACTTCATTTGTATATGTGTGGATCTTTCGATCGACTGCTTCTCTAATGTTCACAGGATAAGATGTGACTTTCATTGATGGGGAATAACAACTGTCATTTGATGTGGTTTGCCAGTCTGACGCCTGTAAAGCTGCTTTAACCCAAGGTCCCATTTCTGTCCATGCAACATTTGATTTTTTTGTCAATGGAATGTGAGGGACAGACCCAGGTATTGAAAACAAGGTTAATTGAGGTGTCGACAGATTTACTGACGCAGCTGCAAAATCTAAACCCACAAACATTTTATCTATACCTATTACATCATTATCCCCTCCCACATTCCAAGTATCTTCATAGTTGTAATCTTTAGTTTTTGGTGAGAAATGTGACACACACTGCAAATGCTCAGGTGTCTCTGTAACCTGTGGTATCATGGACAACAGTTTATCTATATCCCTAGAATTTAGAAGGTCCCAGGAATATTCGTAATCACTCCCAGGAACACAGACAGGATATAGACCAGCTGTGGCACATGTTACTTTGATTCCTGTAGAATCACAATGTACATCGATGCCTAGAGTACACATAAGGTCTCGTGCTAACAAATTAACAGGACATACGTCAGAAAGAAGGAATTGATGTTCACCTCTATAATCTCCAAAACATACGGTCAATGGCTCAGACAATGGCTCAAAACCTGGAACCCCTGAAGCTCCTATTGTCTTTAGGAATTTACTTGTTTTGGGTGCATCAGGGAACAATTTGGATTGGATTACAGAGACCTGTGCTCCCGAATCTACAAGGAATGTCACATTAATACCTTGTACATACAGAATCAACGTAGGGGGTGTTTTAGAGTCTCGGGTTAAGTGTACATATTGTTGATATGTGACAACTAGTTCATCACTATCTTCGGTAGTGTCTACTCGTGTGTATGTGTCTATGTGTTGAATGCTCTGACCTGCCTCCACTGTCTCCTATGGTCGTGCTACCTGTAGCCCCGGGGACAGCACAGAGAGACCTCTTGGTGGTGCGTGAGGCCATGATTCCTCTGGACTTTGTCCTCCTCGCTGGTTGTACTCAGTTGTAGGACAATCATATGACAAATGCCCATAGCCTTCACAATTATAGCACCGCACCTTGTTGTGTCCTTGGCTGTTCTTCCTCTGGGAGTTCTGGTGCGGACCCGGTCTGCGTCTACCTCTGTTGTTGGGTTGGCGAGGCTGCCATTTCTTTTCAGGATTTTGAGCCCCACCCTGCTGGTAATACATCAGTTGAGCATTTTGAAGTTTTCGTGACTGCTTAGAGTCCAAATCTACCTTATTTCGCTCAGCGTGCAGAACGTGTGTCCAGACATTTGCTATTGTCCCAGTTTCCCATCCGACACATGTAGCCATGACACGATCCTTGAGGCTAGGGTGGAGACCATTAATTAAAGCTGTTTTCAGCAGGTCATCGTATGCCTCGTTTTGTGCATCAATGCCGGAGTGAGCTGCAAAAACGGATTCCATGCGAGTGCGGTAGTCAGCTGCTAACTCACCCTCCTTTTGTTTAGTGTTGTGAATCTCAGGCCAACACACTCTTAAGGGGAAAGCAGCCCGCACAGCGTCAGCCAGGCTGGTCATCATGTCGTGGAACCTCACCGATCCAATGACTGGGGATGTTGACCAGTTGGCCGGTCGGATATTGGCCCATCTGAGTTTGAAACACCTCCGACTCACAGCTTCTACCTCCTGCAGAGTTGGATTATACATGGTTAATAGCTGTTGCATTGCTATTACCCACTTCTCACCTCCAGTCTTTTGGGGATCTGGCAGTTCTCCTGCGATCTCTTTTAGTTCATCTGGCTGCCATGGCCTGTACACCAACACTTCCGGATCCCAGTGGACATATTCCTCTTCACCAGTTGGCCGTGGCTGTGGATTTGGAAATGTCAACATAGGCATCTGGTGCGCGTCTCCTTTTTCCCTTTGACTCCTCAGCCAGTAATCGAAAGAAGCTGCTAATGGAGAGGAGACATTTCTGGAAGAGGCAATGTTAGCTGGTTGAGACACGTTATCAGTCCGTTTGTTTTCCCTCATAGGTGTTGGAAGGGTAGACAGATCAGGGTACAGCTTTGGCTTCTCCTCCTTCTCCTCTTCAGAGCCATTTCGGGATTCAGCTGTAGGTGATTGTCCTGCTGCTTGTGTCTCTGAGGGAGGAGGGGGTGCAGACACGGGGAGAACATATGGAGGAGGCAGATTCTCTTCTCTGGCCCTACGTCTCTGTCTTGCCTTCTTTTTATCACCTTCTTCTCCTATCTCCTGTGTTAACATTAATCCTGCAACAGATTTTGCTTCCCTCAGAGCTGCTTCTCTTTCCCATTTCAAAAACTTGCCAATCTACCTTCTTCTTTACTTTCTTTTCCTTTCTCCCTTCTAACAATACCCTGCACCCTTTCAAACAATCAGTACTTAATGTGCCTATTATAGGAAACACTTCCTCGGTCAAATGGTGCCGGAGTGGAACATCGTCAACAACACTTTTACCCAATTTCTCTGCCATCAATTTAGATGGACCCGTAAGAGGATCAGATACTGACTTAAGTTTTCCCGTTTTGTTCCCCATGTTGTCTATTGATTCACTTGAACGGATGTGCTTTTAACTTCCAATGGGCTTATTGTTCACTCAAACTTCTTCACTTATTCTAATCTTCCCATGCCAGCATGGTTAGATCTTATCAAACACACACTAACTTTGGATAACTTTTTCAGCCAGGTGGTTTGTATGACACATACATTCCGAGCAACGCACCATGGTAATATCCACAAAGGATATTTAGACACTGAAATAAGTCACTACAAAGTTTATTTTCATTACCACACACACTAACTTTGGATAACTTTTTCAGCCAGGTGGTTTGTATGACACATACGTTCCGAGCAACGCACCCTGGTAATATCCACAAAGGATATTTGGACACTGAAATAAGTCACTACAAAGTTTATTGTCATTACCGCATCCACACGCCCATTTTATTATAGTGGGGAATCGATCATGATCATATAATTAATATTATATATATTGTCCAAAATCTTTAATCCCTCTGTATAATTGATTCAAAACTCATGAACATCTAGCACATATTTTTATGAT